>NC_092230.1:39515598-39563098 GCF_036320965.1 Panulirus ornatus
TACAGCGCTGGTGGCGGATTCATGTGAGAAACTGCAGAAGCTGGTGACGGAGTTTGGTAAAGTGTGTGGAAGAAGAAAGTTAAGAGTAAATGTCAATAAGAGCAAGGTTATTAGGTACAGTAGGGTTGAGGGTCAAGTCAATTGGGAGGTGAGTTTGAATGGTGAGAGGCTGGAGGAAGTGAAGTGTTTTAGATATCTGGGAGTGGATCTGTCAGCGGATGGAACCATGGAAGCGGAAGTGGATCATAGGGTGGGGGAGGGGGCGAAAATTTTGGGAGCCTTGAAAAATGTGTGGAAGTCGAGAACATTATCCCGGAAAGCAAAAATGGGTATGTTTGAAGGAATAGTAGTTCCAACAATGTTGTATGGTTGCGAGGCGTGGGCTATGGATAGAGTTGTGCGTAGGAGGATGGATGTGCTGGAAATGAGATGTTTGAGGACAATGTGTGGTGTGAGGTGGTTTGATCGAGTAAGTAACGTAAGGGTAAGAGAGATGTGTGGAAATAAAAAGAGCGTGGTTGAGAGAGCAGAAGAGGGTGTTTTGAAGTGGTTTGGGCACATGGAGAGAATGAGTGAGGAAAGATTGACCAAGAGGATATATGTGTCGGAGGTGAAGGGAACGAGGAGAAGAGGGAGACCAAATTGGAGGTGGAAAGATGGAGTGAAAAGGATTTTGTGTGATCGGGGCCTGAACATGCAGGAGGGTGAAAGGAGGGCAAGGAATAGAGTGAATTGGAGCGATGTGGTATACAGGGGTCAGTGGATTGAATCAAGGCATGTGAAGCGTCTGGGGTAAACCATGGAAAGCTGTGTAGGTATGTATATTTGCGTGTGTGGACGTGTGTATGTACATGTGTATGGGGGGGGTTGGGCCATTTCTTTCGTCTGTTTCCTTGCGCTACCTCGCAAACGCGGGAGACAGCGACAAAGTAAAAAAAAAAAAAAAAAAAAAAAAAAAAAAAAATATATATATATATTGGTTTACCCCAGACGTTTCACATGCCCTGAACCAATGGTTCAATCCGTTGACAGCACGTCATCCCCGGTATACCACATCATTCCAGTTCACCCTATTCCTTGCACGCCTTTCATCCTTCCACCTCCAATTTGGTCTCCCACTTCTCCTCGTTCCCTCCACCTCTGACACATATATATCCTCTTGGTCAATCTTTCCTCACTCATTCTCTCCATGTGACTAAACCATTTCAAAACACCTTCTTCTGCTCTCTCAACCACACTCTTTTTATTACCACACGTATCTCTTACCCTTTGTCATGGTGACTTCACGCACCCTCCCGCAGACCAATCTTCACCTGAAACCACTCACTTCATGTGCTCTACTCGCCAACATGCCTTATACTCTTAGCAAACCTTCTCACTGCTTCTACCCGCTTTTCTCCCACACCATATATTCTTAAGACCTTCCACAGAGCATCTCTATCCACCCTATCCTATATCTTCTCCAGATGCATAAATGCCGCATATAAATCCACATGTTTCTCTTAGTATTTCTCACATACATTCTTCAAAGCAAACACCTGGTCCACACATCCTCTACCACTTCTGAAACAACACTGTTCTTCCCCAATCTGATGCTCTGTACATGCCTTCACCCTCTCAATCAATACCCTCCCATACAACTTACCAGGTACACTCAACAAACTATATGTGATCTTTTCCAATATATATATATATATATATATATATATATATATATATATATATATATATATATATATATATATTTTTTTTTTTGTCGCTGTCTCCCGCGTTTGCGAGACATATATATATATATATATATATATATATATATATATATATATATATATATATATATATATATATATATGCGAATGCCACACTGAAAGTTCAAAGCTTTCGTAAAATTATTAAACTAATTGACATCTAAAAACTTTCAAGAAATACAAAAGAAAATATAGCAATTAGGATTTGCCGTTCTATTAGCTAAATCCTACAATAAAAACTAAAGACAGAATCTGTACATCGATCACATAAGAATCATGGTAGGAAAAGAAATCTTCCCAGTTCTTAAAAAAAAAAAGATGGTAGTCATAACAGGATGAGAACCCCTTACCCTTCGTCTTCCACACCATTATCTGAAGGCATTGGATACCAATGAAATAGACTCGTTAATAGTATCTTTAGATTCAATACCGTATCAAGATATAGATCCTGAGTGATCATCAGAAGTGTTCTGAGACAAGGGTAATCCCACACAATCATTCCGGGGATTAATCGCAAGGCCATAAATCCCTTCCCTCCTCCACACCCCTCCTGTATGAGGGATTACATCGGGGATTACCGTGGCCACTGTCTCTTCCTGTCCGCTGAAAGTTCATGTAACAGCAGATAGATGGACAGATGGAGTTGGGGGGGGGGGGGGGGGCATGATTTGCCCAAGACGAATTCTTTTAGCTTTCAACATCACGAACGCCATTACGCACACATGCCCATACACCGATCGGCAACTACACTCCCCAGACAAACTCGGGGTCTCCCTTCTCTCGCAAACGGTTTGGACATCGCCCATTAACCTAACAATAGAAACACCAACTTTCAACATAACCCAAGGCCCTTCTTCATGGTCCCACGATGCATCTACCGTAAAGACGACACCAAACACGTATACTGCTCAGTCGCCCTGCACTATCTGCATATAGACTGATACACAACATCACAGCCCTGTATGGGCTTGGGTCCTGACCTGTGGACGTGGCCAGCTTCCTGAGTGCTGTAGGAACTTTTTATAGACAGAGGGGACTCCTGGGGCAGGATTTACATTCATACACACACACACACACTATATATATATATATATATATATATATATATATATATATATATATATATATATATATATAATATATGTGGGTGTGTGTGTGACACACACACACACTATTTATATGTGTGTGTGTGTGTGTGTGTGTGTACAACTGGATATGATTAGAAATGACTTGTTTAGTGTCTTATCTAATCGTAATCTGTCCACTATCAGTTCGCCCGAGTGGAACATAAATAAACAAGACATATCTGACAGCAACACTGGCAACAGCTGATCAGCAGCAGAAGGAGGAGGAGGAAGCCCACCTGTGTGAGTCAGGCTGCATCCCTGTGCTGGCCAGGGCCAAGGAGACCTTAAGCCTTGGCCCACAGAAGGTCTGAAATCTTAGTGAAATCTTAGGAAGTCTAGACCCAAGGAAAAGCTTTGAGGAGGTTGGAGTTTGAGGAGGATGGAATACGAGTAAAGCTCCTTTTTCAAATGTTCTTGTCAGTCATGTTTTGTACGCACCACGGCATCCATCTTGATCCCTTCCCACACCATCACACACAACACGAAAGAAAACGATCTTTTTTTTTCTTAATTTCTTAAACTTTCACAGTGACTTGATGTGACATAAGGACGAATAATACATATATCTGAGGGTTTAAGAAAAAAGAAAAAAGTCTTCAAGTTAACGGGAGACCATCAGAGACCTGTCTTTCGCTGGTGTACAGATGGTTTCTCTGTGCTGTGTGTACACGTAAAGATGGTCCTACTCTCTGTAGCCTTTCTGCACCGCTACAGTGACTACGTGTGTTGTTGTAGTGGTTGGATACAGCCTATCCACAGCTGGATACAGCAGCTCCAGCTGTTGAAGTGGAGGATTGCAACAGGTGATCAAAAACGCTCCCGTTGTATTCTTTAGACGTCACTGGACGTATTTTTTTTTTTTAAACGTCACTGAACGTAGTTTTTAAACGTCGCCGGACGTAGTTTATTTTAGACGTCACTGGACGTAGTTGTTTTTTAAACGTCACTGGACATCGTTTTTAAACGTCGCCGGACGTAGTTTATTTTAGACGTCACTGGACGTCGTTTTTTTTTAAACGTCACTGGACGTCGATTTTTAAACCACTGGACGTAGTTTTTGTAGACGTCTCTGGACGTGGACTTTTTTTTTTTCTTAGACGTCCCTGGACGTGGTTCTTTAGACTCGTTTGGACATTTACGTTCTTGAGCCGTCGCTGGACACAGAGTCTTCAGTGTCGCTCCTTCTGTCCTTCCTCGTAGTGGCTCGGACATTTAATTCACCAAATTGAGAACGACAGAATCTTCTCGCACCGCCCCTTAACTTCCATCCCCGTCGAAGCTGCTTTTAACTCGGGGCGCTCGAGCTGAATGAATGGCTTGGCTTTATTCTGCAACTCAAAGCCTCGACGAACGCCGGCGATGTTAACTTTCTTACTGAAGGAAGGAAGGAAGGAAGGAAGGAAGAAAAAAAAGATAGAGAGACTTCTTAATTCATTCCAAGTTTCTATCACATCTTCGGAGCGGCCAAGGAACAGACTTTCTAAGAAAAAGATAACATTCCTGCTTCTCTGTAAGAGAGGAGAGAGACAGAAAAACGGACCGGCCTATTGTAAGGGGATAATGTGGAGGATAGATTACATTCTGACGTCTGCAGACACAAGGCAAAGGCTGGAGACACAGGGGAAAGCAGGAGACACAGGGGAAAGTCTGGAGATACAAAGGATAAGCTGAAGACAAAGGGAAAGTCTTGAGGACACGGGGGAAAGCTGGAGAGACAGAGAAAGTCTTGAAGACACAGGGAAAGTCTGAAGACACTGATATGATGTTGATTAAGGACTATTTTAAGCCCTTTGTATCAGTTTTCCACTTCTTTTTTGCCACTAAAATTTTCCGTAGCATCTGCCAAAATCCTAGATGACGACCACGTGAGGCAAAGACTCCTCCCTTCTCACGAGGGACACAACTGATAAGGTATCTGAAGCATCATCTGATGGGCTGATAAGATACGGAGCCTCTCCTCAGTCTTGTGTTTGCAACACCAGCAAAGCTGTGTCTCCCCCTCCAGCTCGCGCACGAAGGTATTGGCGGCTGCTGGAAACCCATATAGCGACCATTTCACATAAGCCTGGAAAATTGGCCCCTGGAGTATAGTTTATACAGCTGGTCCACAACGTCACCCATGGGCTCAGTTACACACACACCACACACACATGCCTCATAACACTAACAATGTGGTCCACAGCCAATACACCTTCTCCAGCACCAACTACAGAAATCGGCTTTGGGGTCTCCATTGGAACTAGACTCAAACACCTCAAACCATCCAGATCTTTGGATCCCCGGCGTTGTGTTCGTCCCTGCCGCCATGCTTCTACTACTGTTGTGGTGTATCCTTACCTCCTGTCCTCGAGACGAAGGAAGGCCTTCCTTTAATTAACCAAATCAGCAAATGCCTTCATTCCAGATTCGCCGACTGGAATGCTAAAGTTTGAAAGCCCACAAGTTGTGTGTGTGTGTGTGTGTGTGTGTGTGTGTGGTGATCTGTTTCCTACCTCACTCTAAACAGGATGTCTCCATGAATATAGTGGATCGGATCCTTCACTTGCCTCATGACCTTAGATTCACATACAGGTTCCAGCGGGATTCCAATCATGGTAAACAGTCATTCCAGTCATAGACGCGAAGACTGAAAATACCAGTGGATCATAAGACCGAACTTTGCGGTAAAAACCTGTGTCCTACTCACCTTTAAAGAGCCATTGAGAAACAAAAAAAAAAATCGGGTCAAAACCTCAGGTCGTGACCTGCCTGCGTCTCAGAAAATGGGTTGTCGAGTTACCTGGAAGGACACGTGACCCAGATGCGACATATGAAAGAAAACCTGGTCATGACTTTACGGAAAACGGAACGATTTGCAGGTACAACTCTCGTAAGATTCATCAGCCATTCATTAGATTTACATATTCATACCGTCATCAATTCATCCCTGAATATTTCAGTTCTGAAAAACATGCAACGCGTGGAGCCAGAGAAAGAACGAGATGTTTTTCAACAGTTTAAGGAATTAATGTGCGTCATTGTCCAGACATATTTACTTCAAAATAGAAACAAACAAATGGATCCAACTATTCGAGAGGAGTTTAAAATGCGAACAAAAAAACCCCCAAAAAACGCTATGAAATGTAATGAATGAGGTCGAGGACAGTTAGAATGAGAAAAGCTGAGGTAAAAACAGTTTGGGCAAAAGCAATTGAAGCAAGGAGGATGAAGCAAAGACAGCCAAGACAAGGACAGCTGAAGCAAGGACACCTGGAGCAAGGACAAGGCATTATGATTGATGGGAATATATATTATATCATTTGAGAGAGAGAGAGAGAGAGAGAGAGAGAGAGAGAGAGAGAGAGAGAGAGAGAGAGAGAGAGAGAGAGAGAGACCATTAGGGACAGTGTGACCATTAAACCCACACCTGAGGAAGGTATCAACAAGGTCATAAAACCTAGCCTGGCTCGGAGAAAGAAGGTCACCCAAGGTCATAAATCTACCAGGAGAGTGAGGAGCCATTTTTTTGTGTCCTTGTTTTAAAGGTCAGAGACGAGCGTGTGTCTCTCTCGCGTATATTTTATGTATAAAGTTTTTTTTTTTTTGACAGATCTCTGTTGCTCGGGGGGGAAAAAGAAAAACTTTCTATGAGAGTCAAGGCTCATTCGCATGATGCATTGGGTCGTGAATTGGGTCAGAGGTGAAAGGTCATATGGGAACTAAGGAGGAAGATTGAAACGTGTTCGAAGGCTGTATAAGGGTTTTAAGTTACGGCTCAATTTAGGTCGCTGGGTAGTGATGATAATACTTAGATATTACCAAGGAGACACGATATATATATATATATATATATATATATATATATATATATATATATATATATATATATATATATATATATATATCTTTTCTTTCTTTTTCTTTCAAACTATTCGCCATTTCCCGCGTTAGCAAGGTAGCGTTAAGAACAGAGGACTGGGCCTCTGAGGGAATATTCTCACCTGGCCTCGTTCTCTGTTCCTTCTTTTGGAAAAATAAAAAAAAAAATATATACACACACACACACACACACACACACACACACACACACAAATGTATATATATCCTAGCCTCAGCCAGGTGCCCATTTTATCGCCTAACCCCCCCCCCCCCTCCCAGGGGTGGATGAACAGCTGGGTTGACTGTGGGCCAGCTGCCGCCGCAACCAGGATTCGAACCTATGCCAGGCTCGACCCTGGGCGGGCTGGCGGGCCCGTCCTGGAATGCGTCATGGTCAGGGACGCTAACCGTCGCTACACACCACCAAGGAAAAAAGAAAAAAAAAAAAGAATCACTTTGTCACATTTTAACATTTGACCCAAAACATTTCGACACAGGTCAGAAGGTTAGGCTTGGGTCAAAGGTTAAATTCGCTTTATTTAACACATTGGAACCAAGTGTGGGGACTGTGTGGTGACTCGGTAAACCTGGGTGGGTTTGATTGAGAGAGAGAGAGAGAGAGGCTACTGGCCCTCCCTCGAGATAGTAAAGAAAAATGAATAATTGGATGAAAGATTGGATTGGATTGCTAATTATAGTTAGTGAAGTGTCTTGCCATCTTAACACACAAGACCAAGTGTGTGTGTGTGTGTGTTTGTGTGTATGTGTGTACGTGTGTGTGTATGTGTGTGTATGTACGTGTGTGTGTGTATGTGTGTGTGTGGCATGATGAAGGCGCTTTCCATGGTGATGATTCTCTCTCTCTCTCTCTCTCTCTCTCTCTCTCTCTCTCTCTCTCTCTCTCTCTCTCTCTCTCAGAGGGGAGGGGTCTGGTGGGAGGGGGGAACGTGTCGGATCCGACACGTCCCCCCCCCCAGCACCCGGGGCCCCGACATCATTCTATGAACCACCCCCTTCCCATGTCGAACCCCCCAGCCCACCCCGCCCCTCATCTCTCAAGACACACACACACACACACACACACACACACACACACAGCACTCCAACTTCAGTCTGTATCTTTCGCATGGGGGAAGGGAGGGGGGTGGGGAGGATGCCTCCCCCCTCCCCTCCCCTCCCCTCCCCTCCCCTCCCCCCCCAGCGGTAACAATAGCTTCCCGCGCTGTTTGACCCGATGTCATTTCCTGTCGTGAATGTTTCCAATATTCTGTCTCCCACCCCACTTCCCCAGGCGGGAATACGCTCTCCCCAACCCCCGACCATATCCTCCCCACCACATCCTCCCCCTACCTCCCCCCAGGTGCAGGGGGGGGGTTTCTCCTTACCCCTAACCCCCCCTTCCCCTACTACTGGCTGGGGCTTCGCCCTCCCCCGACCTTTGATTACATTAATCATTAGCGGATGAGAAACTCTAGGTCCTTGTTAAGCTTAGTCGAGAGAGAGAGAGAGAGAGAGAGAGAGAGAGAGAGAGAGAGAGAGAGAGAGAGAGAGAGAGAGACTTATATTTTCTTCCCAGTGTAGCGGAGAGAAATCCTTCTCCCTCGTTCTGTCCTGTGGTAGAAATAAAATCGTAGTGGGTCTTGTGCATATATATATATATATATATATATATATATATATATATATATATATATATATATATATATATATATATATTTCTTTTTTTTCCCCAGTGGTACGTACTTTCCTGTAGGATCCACTTCTGTAATATCTACGTTACGTAGTGTTGCTTTATAGGTGGCTAGGTGGGGGAGGAGCCTTCTGCTGTACTATCCTGTCTCCATCTATAGTGGTGGGTGGTGGTGGTGAGGGAGGAGCCTTCTGCTGTACTATCCTGTCTCCATCTATAGTGGTGGGTGGTGGTGGTGAGGGAGGAGCCTTCTGCTGTACTATCCTGTCTCCATCTATAGTGGTGGGTGGGTGGTGATGGTGAGGGAGGAACATACCATTACTGTCCTGTAACAGATAACCTCGTCATACACCATCATGTCTTATGTTCTTCCTCTGTACTACCCACACAGATCCCCTTCTCCCCGCCTCCCCTTTCCTTCCTTCTGCCCCTCCCCATGGCCTTCCCCTCCCTTCCCTTCCCCTCTCCTTCCCCTCCTCTGGCCTTCCCCCTGCCCCTTTCCTTCCCCCTCCCTCTCCCCCCCCCCCACACACCCCCCCCCCAGCCTCTCCTGAAATTGCCTGTAAACTTGATATAAGAAAACTATTTAAGAACTTAATTCATAAAGTTCGCCTCAGAGCGGGAGTCGAACTGAGGACCTGTAAAACTGCAATGTATATTTCATTTCTTTCTTTTTTTTTTTGCCCCAAAACATCAGTGGCTGTCAAGTTCCCAGTGGGCCCCCTCTGCCCCCCCTCGTGTGTGTCCTGGGCTGTTCTGGTGACGTAAGATATTGTTTACACGTCTCGCAAGTTTATTATCTGATTTATTCCTCCTGGATAAGAGAGTAAACTGGTTTTTTTTTTTTTAATTGGTGATTTCTTCAGGTGTGTCTGTCATGATGTTGTCTTGCTTCACACAGTCGAGTGTCAGGTTTCTTGGTGGCAGAAATGGTTTTCTGAACGTATGATGCAATGCAGAAAAAAACTCCCGTGTTCATGATAATGTTCATAATGATAATAATGATAATAATAAATTAGTGATAATAATGATAATGATTATAATAATAATAAATTAATGATGATAATGATAATGATGATAATAATATTGAATTAATAATTATAATGATGATAATAATAATAAATGAATGATGATAACGATAATGATAATAATAATGATAAATTAATGATAATAATGATAATAATGATTATAATAATAATGATAATAGTAATAACAATGATAATGATAATGATCATAATAATAATAATATAATGATAATAATCCTCAGCTGGGATTGTTTAATCCCAATATAAATCCTGGATCCCAATAGAGATGACGTCATCTACAATGTTGCCAGATCTCTCCCAGCCTTCCCATTACCATCCCATTCCACCACCTTGCCACAACCACTCCTACCACCCCTTCCCATCACCCGTCGCTATCTCCCCCTTCCCCCTTCCCCTCGCCATCACCTTCACCCGCGTCGAAGGACCGTGTTCTTGCCATCCCCCCCCACAGGACCACCTGGTCCCCCTCCCCTCCCCTCAGCGTCTCTGCACACACACAGACCCTCCCTTCCCTCTCTCCCTCCCTCCCTCCCTCCAAACCAATCCACCACCAGTCCTCTCAAAATTCCCCTCTTCCCCTCCCCCTCCAACACTCCAAAACCACCAATGGCATTCCAGGTCATCCTCAACTCCCCCCCTCCCCTCCCTCCTCATCTCCTTCCCCTCCTTCCTCCCTCCCTCTCTCAGCCACTCCCTCTGACCCCCCGTCTCCCCTCCCTTTCCTCTCCCTTCCCCTCCCCCTTTAAAGAACCCTCTCATTTTCCACCTCCACCTCCTTCTACACAGTCTCAATATCTCGTATCTTTTCTTTTTCCCCCCCCCCCTATGGAGTCGTTGATGCAAGGGCGCCCTGAGGGAGGTTTGGAGGCTGGGGGGGGGAGGGGGAGGCGTGGGAGGGGGGTGGGAGGGTGGGGGGGGGGGGGGGTATGATGATAGGCCCTAGCAGAGAGCGGCCCCCCCCCCCCCACCCCCTCCCCCCTGGGGGGGGGGCCTCGTCCATCCTGGGAGTCCCACCCTGCGGGGAAATCGAACTGCATAGAAAACGGGTGCTGCGGGAAATCTGAAGTGCATAGAAAATGGGTGTTGTGGAAAATCGAACTCGTTTAGATATCCGAACGCTAGAGATTTGAACTCTACTACAGGTCTCAACTGCGTAGAAAATTGAACCCCCGTAGATAACTGAACAGCGTTGAGAATTTAATCCCATAGAAAACGAAACACCACAAAAATTGGGATCCACTATATTTACAGTGTGTCTGATTGAGTACAGTTTCATGGAAAAGTACAACTTTCCTGTACTTTGGAAGGTTTTTCATAAAGATTCTTCTCATATAATTACCCTGGCAAGGTTTGTTATATACTTATATAAATAAATTATATGATAATAGGGCGATTTGCCTAGACGAAAAACACCGAAATTATAATGTAGAATAATCTGACATATATGCCTTTTTACCGGGTGCGGTATATCCTCTCTCTCTCTCTCTCTCTCTCTCTCTCTCTCTCTCTCTCTCTCTCTCTCTCTCTCTCTCTCTCTATATATATATATATATATATATATATATATGTGTGTGTGTGTGTGTGGATGGATTGGGCCATTCATCGTCTGTTTCCTTGCGCTACCTCGCTAACGCGGGGCACGGCGGTCAAGTATATATATATATATATAGAATACTTAACTACCTGGGGAAGAAGTGTTGCTCGAAGCAAGTACATGTATGTCGTCGTTGTAGAAGATTGAACCTGAATATCTATCATTTTTTTACCAAATATTTTTTTTTCTGATGAGAAAGAAATCAATTTAGGTTTTCAGAAAGTCGCTTCAGAAAACAATTGACAAGACTGAAGGTTCGCATTCTTAAATCGAGTCTTAATTACAACTTTATATTTTGTTGTAGTCAAACGTGGGTTATAATGTCCGTAGACTTGTATAAGTGAGCGTGGCATGTGTCGAAGCGACTCGCACACTGTTATGAAAGAATGAGTGGACCTAGACAGCGACAGAAATCGTCCTTTTCCGACACTGTTTGCGGTTAGAAAGAGTCTTAAGTCCTACATCAACTGCCACGGACCTCAACCTCAAATTTAGACAAACCACCGAAGACCATAGAAGGTCTCTGTAGATGTCTATATGGCCTTTGACTCACGCATTGCTCGTGTGAGGATTTCCCAAGACTTTGACCTCCCATTAGCTCTTGTGAACCACACCCCCGTTTACAGGTGTGGGCTGGGTGTTACCGGGCGCGCTATGTCTGGCAGTGTAGAAGGTGTATCGTGTGTAGGTGTAGGTGTATAAAAGACTCTCCAGGACTGAGCCTGGCATGGATTCGTGACAATGACAGCCCGTTTTCTGGGCTGCTATGACTGGCCCCGGTCGACTCATATGTAACTGTGTTGTTGTGGGTTCATAGGTGAATATGTGTGTGTGTGTGTGTGTGTGTGTGTGTCATTACTGCAGCGTTGTGATAATGTGGAGTCGATGTTGAGAGGAACTTTGAAACACATCAAAGAAACTTTGGAAACTAATAACCCTATTAATTTTGAGTTTAGGAACACAGTAATTAATCATTTGAAAGGATAATTAAATCTCGTAAATAATTATGTATAAGACGTAGTATAATTGGGGAGGGTAAAATGATGCAGTGAGGGCTTTTAAAATTCTTCTACTTTAAAATTAGACAAAAAAGAAAACGGTGAGGAAAAAGTTTGACCAGTTTTTATAAAGGTAAAAAAAAAATTCTTAAAAAAAATTTCGCTATGAATCTAAGAATTTAAGTCGTTAGTAAAATGTTTGTAATTCTTCGGAATTATCATCAAAGGAATTGTCGTTATCTGAACTATTCTTATCGTTCGAAGGTGATAACAGAGATCTGTGTGTGTGGTATGTCGCTGGACAGCGGTACTAATCCCTGGCAACTGATTAAGAAGTTCAGAGCCCAGATAAGCTATCATCACACCGTCTAAGTGCTCTATACTCTGTCTATATTGGAATTAATATCGTGTTTCCCCTCCCACCCCACCACTCATCCAACTTTCTCTCACCCTGCCCTACGTATGTTTTAGTGGCTTTGATGTTCTTATCTTTCGCTGTGGACGATGAATATGATGCTCTCTCTCTCTCTCTCTCTCTCTCTCTCTCTCTCTCTCTCTCTCTCTCTCTCTCTCTCTCTCTCTCTCTCTCTCTCTCTCTCTCTCTCTCTCTCCAATTGCTCTTTCCCGAGTCATCGAGGTAGCGCTAGGAAACAGACGAAGAATGGCCCATCCAAAGTTATATATATATATATACACACACAGACATATGCCTATGTATACACATGTACATATTCATAGTTGCTTGCCTTCATCCATTCCCTTCCTCACACAGGAAGCAGCATAATTTTATATAGGGGATAAGGGAGAAAGAATACTTCCCACGTATTCCCTGCGTGTCGTAGAAGGCGACTAAAAGGGGAGGGAGCGGGGAGCTGGAAAATCCTCCCCTCTCGTTTTATTTTATTTATTTTTTTTTCCCAAAAGAAGGAAGAGAAGGGAGCCAGGTGAGGATATTCCCTCAAAGGCCCAGTCTTCTGTTCTTAACGCTACCTCGCTATCGCGGGAAATGGCGAATAGTATGAAAGAAAAGAATATATATATATATATATATATATATATATATATATATATATATATATATATATATATATATATATATATATATATATAGCTTCTGTAATGGTTCTAGGGCAATATATTATGGTGCCTCTTGTCTTCTCCTCAGATGTCACATAGGCTTTGAGTATAAGAGATCAGGGGAAATCTACCTAGACGTAGGGGCTATACCTCTGCCGGTAGCGCACTCGTCTTCAACCTTATGCCTAAAGCTGCGCTGCGTGGACTTGGGGGAGAGTGGGATGGTGGGGGCAAGATAATGCTGTGGCACAAGACGTATCAGAGGTTCCCGCGACATTTCCATCTTTTCACGACAGATCCGAGGCCGAAGGGAATCCATCCTCCCCCTCCCCCTCCCCCCCCCCCGAGGAAAATAGACGATACCCCCCCTTCTCCCATTCCCTCTCCTCCCCGTTTTCTTTCGAAAAATCGCACCAAAATTGTGGCTAAAAAGATTTGGGATATATTTTTTAGTTTTTGGGTGGAATGGTTCACCTCTTCTTACTAGTGATAGCCAAAGTGTTCAATGGATGGATTCCCCATTATGACGTGTGCATATTGGGCGATTCATTCACCCTACTCTTACATATTAAATATATTCAAAATATCGGCTTCGTATGAAAATATCGCTTTGGGGGAGGCACACTTAGAGCGAATTAAATTATTTGATTTTCGACATCAGTTGACGCTTTCATAATTCATTTATATATATACCCCCACCCCTACACCTAACCTAAACCCCCCCCACCAACCCCCCCTAGATTAATAATGCTATTAAAGTTCCTAAAAATAAATACGCAAAATCTAAACTGCCGATCAACGCAGAGTCTCTTTAACCGATACCCCCCCCCCCCCCCCGACTCTTCCCCCTCCCCCCCCTTTTTTTTTTTTCAACTCTGACAGTTTGAAATCAATTCAGTAGTCTATTTCCAGCTCGGCTCCGAAAGGTATTTCACGCAGCGCCTGCCATGCAAATTACCTTTTTAACTCTCATTTGACTCACTTCTCCGAGGTCGCCATAGTTATTCAGCAATACCATATATATATATATATATATATATATATATATATATATATATATATATATATATATATATATATATATCCTTCTCTTCTTAACGCTACCTTGCTGATGCGGAAAATGGCGAATAGTTTGAAAAAAAAAAATATATATGGCGACGGGAATGGATGACGGCAGCAAGTATGAATATGTACATGTGTATATATGTATATCTCTGTGTATATATATGTATGTGTACGTTGAAATGTATATGTGCGTGTATGGGCGTTTATATATATATATATATATATATATATATATATATATATATATATATATATATATATATATATATATATATATTTGTGTATATGAGTGGTTGGACCGTTTTTCGTTTCCCTGCGCTCCCTGGCTGACGTGGGAAACGCGTATTCCCTGCATGTCGTAGAAGGCGACTAAAAGGGAAGGGAGCGGGGGGCCGGAAATCCTCCCCTCTCGTTTTTTTTTTTTTTTTTTTTTTTAATTTTCCAAAAGAAGAAACAGAGAAGGGAGCCAGGTGAGGATATTCCCTCAAAGGCCCAGTCCTCTGTTCTTAACGCTACCTCGCTAACGCGGGAAATGGCATATAGTTTGAAAAAAAGAATATATATATATATATATATATATATATATATATATATATATATATATATATATATACAGCTCCCTCAGTTAAGGGAACAAGTCCTCTCTTACTGCAACATTATCTTGGGGAAAAAAGTTTTAATTAAGTAATATCTAAGTATTATAACTTTGGCAAGGAACATCCTGGGAAATCTCTGAAAATCTTCACTTTTGACGGATTAGAGAGAGAGAGAGAGAGAGAGAGAGAGAGAGAGAGAGAGAGAGAGAGAGAGAGAGAGAGCTGACTCCCGTTTCTCTCTCTCCCTCTTTTTATCTAGCAATTTATGTAGCCACTCTCTCTCTCTCTCTCTCTCTCTCTCTCTCTCTCTCCTCTCTCTCTCTCTCAATCTTTATTCCAATACTCTTGAAAAAGATTTTTTCCCCAAGTTTCTCCTCTTTACTCTTTCCTATCCCTTTCCCTCTTCCCTTCCCTTCCCTCCTCCTCTCCCATCACCACGTTACATAATGCCTCCCCTTCACCCCCCACCCCCCTCCCCCACCCATCACCCCCCCCACCCATCCACCCACCCTCCTCCTCCTCCTCTTGGCAATCGCCTCCTCCAGTTTTGGCACGTTCATGCTGGCCACTCAGCTCACACCACCCTCTGCCCACCGCCACCCACCCACCCACCCTCCCTAATCCATTGGGGGGGGGGGTTGTAGGGGGGGAGTTTCCACTTTCATCACATTCATGGCCACTCCCACACCTTCCAGCCATACTATAAACCTGCTGAGGAAGGAAGTCTCTCTCTCTCTCTCTCTCTCTCTCTCTCTCTCTCTCTCTCTCTCTCTCATGGAGGCTTCCTCATCTCGTGAAGCCTTGCCTTCCTTCCCTCCCTACCCCCACTCACTCCTTTCCCTCCCTATCCCACTCACTTCCTTCCCTCCCTATCCCACTCACTTCCTTTCCCTCCCTATCCCACTCACTTCCTTCCCTCCCTACCCCACTCACTTCCTTCCCTCCCTACCCCACTCACTCCCTTCCCTCCCTACCCCACTCACTCCCTTCCCTCCCTACCCCACTCACTCCCTTCCCTCCCTACCGCACTCACTCCTTTCTCTCCGTACCCCACTCACTCCCTTCCCTCCCTATTCCACTGGGAGCTTTCATAATGATATTGACGAAGGCTGTTTGAATATTCTATCTAACTCATAAATCAGAATCTATGAAAGATAGAGCACCAGACCTGCTGGAATGACACACACACAAAAGAAAAAAAATTGATAAATTGTGTTATGATATAGATATCTAGGATAAGAAATTGATCATCGTATCTCAAACATATGCAAGAAATAATCCACAAGGTAATTATGTAGAGCCAATATGGCCCATGGACATTTTTGTCTTAAGTAATTCCACTCGCCAACCCTAAAATTATTTCTCTAACTCAACATAGATTCCAATACTTTATAGATTCACGATCTCACAGAAGTGGACTTAACCACGAAGACATTTGTCTATCATGTGTCAGCGAGGGACTTGCATAATAAACTCCTTTCTCAACCAGTGTAAAAAAAAAAAGAAAAAGTAATGTTGGTTAAAGACTTAAGTCAAATTCTCCATCCACGTCAAAAAAATTAGAAAGACGACAGTTCAAACATGTGTGTCTTATACTCATTAAGAAAACGATCGGTTATCTTAGGATCTATCATGAAGTAGAGTGTTGAATCCCATTTGGACCTTTCTTCTTGCCCTGGGTTCCCGCACGTGTTGTGTGGGTCAGGCATCATCTATTTAGAACGAATCATTTCACAAGTAATAAATCGTAACTACCATTTATAGTCAACTTTAAGAAGGCTCAGTGAATTGATGTAGCTCTGAAGTCACTTGAGTCTTCCATCTAATAAAAAATAAAATATATATCAATTTTCATATATGCATTTATATTAATTTTTCATGTCCTCTTTCCCTTCATGTCTCTTCTTTTTCTCCTAAATGAGCATTTTCGTCCGGAACTAAAGTATTAAACATTGAGTAAAATAAAATATAAGAAAGGCTAATACCATTATTTTTCATGATTATATACTCTACGAATTATGTATTTCTGACTGACTGCTGAAAGTATAGATTTACGTGGTAGAATATGACATAGAAGAACCATGGGTGAAATGTTATAGAAGAACCGTGGGTGAAATGTTATAGAAGAACCATGGGTGAAATGTTATAGAAGAACCGTGGGTGAAATGTTATAGAAGAACCGTGGGTGAAATGTTATAGAAGAACCATGGGTGAAATGTTATAGAAGAATCGTGGGTGAAATGTTATAGAAGAACCATGGGTGAAATGTTATAGAAGAACCGTGGGTGAAATGTTATAGAAGAACCGTGGGTGAAATGTTATAGAAGAACCGTGGGTGAAATGTTATAGAAGAACCGTGGGTGAAATGTTATAGAAGAACCATGGGTAAAATGTTATAGAAGAACCATGGGTGAAATGTTATAGAAGAACCGTGGGTGAAATGTTATAGAAGCGTAGTAACCCCCCTCCACACACACACCACACACACTTACACACGCACACACATACATACACACACACACATACATACATACATACATACGTATACACACACACACACACACACGTTATTAACACGATTCCAATGTGGGTAATTAAGACACCCGGGGGCTGAGTTACCGTCACGTTCAAACAGGATTCATGAAAAAAGAAAGAGATGAGTTTTATTATTTGATCTGATTTATTAAGTCTGGCATAAAGAGTTGCTACATGTTAACGAAAAGATGTGCTTTTTTTTTTCTTTTGTCTTATTACATGTTAGTAGTCGCAGCCTAGAACTGGAGTTGTAATTATCATTTTGTACGGTATATGGAGAGAGAGAGAGAGAGAGAGAGAGAGAGAGAGAGAGAGAGAGAGAGAGAGAGAGAGAGAGAGAGAGAATATGTTTAGTAAAGAACGTGGCGTTGAAACTATGGGCTTGGGAAAGACGTGTGTAGCACCTGGGAGGAACCCCAGGAAGGATAGGTTGTTGGACCTGTGGAGGACCTGGAGAAGACCTCTAGGGAAACCTGGGGAAGACCCGATGAGGAAATTGGGAAAGACCTGGGGAAAATTTGAGGAAGAGCTGGGCAGGATCTTGGGAATATATATATATATATATATATATATATATATATATATATATATATATATATATATGAAAGTGATATCTGAGTGTGCAACTCTCTCTCTCTCTGGCTGTTCCATCGTCGTGGTCGATCGCGGGGTTAACTGACTGTCCCCTTCTTCTCCTCCTCCATGAGCGTTGGTGTTGTGCTTCAGGGTTCGGTCTTGTCACCCGCTTCTTTTCTCTTCTCCTCACATGGTCCTTCCTCAGCTTCTAACACGTACCATTCTTTCGCAGTTGATTCCACACTTTAGCATATTTCAACTCCCTCCCTCCCTCACTCTTCTCCACCATATTCACATGCTCTTTCTCTTCCTCACACAGTCTTAACATATCTTCTGTCACTTTTCCCAACCGGTGCAATAACTCAAAATAGGGAAGCGGTAGTCTGGTTCAATTCACACAATGCTAAAACTCGGGTCTCAACCCATAGTTCTTTCTACAACTCCACCATTCATCCCCGTAATTCAGTAGACATGTTGGCCATATCCATACCTTCCATCCTTTCCTTGGTAATCCCATATGATCGACATCACAAAATCTGCTTCCCAAAAAGCTGTGTGCACTATGTACGTGGCTGACGTAAACCTCCTGCCATTGAGCAGGTCTCCCATAAGTGATGGGGTTTTGTTCGTCCAAGGATCAAATTCTACACCTGGTCCTCTGACCCTCCCCCTTTTCTACTGGGGAGAAGAGGATCAGAATCCTTTCGTCTCGTTGATTCTCCTACCATCACCTTGGTGTAGCCATCCATCGCAGTCCCTCATGTCCGCCGTAATGTTGATTTGCTCCCATGTCCCTCGAGGCTTAGGCCCCCCCCATGGCATACGTCCAGCTGCTGCTGCTGCTGCTTCCCATGGTTTCTCTGAAGGGCCTAACCGCACGAAGATTGACCGTTATAATTACTCCCTTCTTTCCCGAATCGGCTAAAGCTGTGGAATCGTCTCCCTTCCTTCCTTCCTTCTTTCTTTCTTTCGTCTTTCACTTCCTCTTACAACCATTTTCCCTCAGAGTCAAGTCTCCAAACACCTGCGAATGTCGGAAGGAATTTCTTTCTTTTTTCTTTCTTTTTTTTCTTTCGCTCCAGATGGTCTTGACTGGGGGGGATGGAGGTGTTAGCATGTTTTCCCCCAAGCCATGTGCTGGTCGCTATGAAAAACAAAAGCATACTATACCTAGATATATAAATCTTTCGACCTGGTAATGGAGGAATTTATATTCACCATATTTAGCCACGAAAACGCTGAGGCTTTATTTATATATACATTTACGTCCGTCATGTACAAAAGCGAGCGACTGTGACTAGAAATGATCATGTGACCGTGCAACAAGGCCGTATCCCCCCATAGTCTCCAAACAGAAACTTTAGTAGGGCTGTTTCCCGTTTTTTGTGAGTAAGTTATGAGCCGTGTTCGCTCTGGGTGAGGGAGGGAAGGAAAACGGGGGGAAGGGTGGTAGTGGATAATGACGGGGGTGAACGGGAGGGAATGCGGTGGGCTCAGCATGGAAACGGGAGGAATGGGGAAGGCTGTAGGTGGGGAAGAAGTTGGGGGGGAGGGGGGAACGGGTCGGGGAGAAGGGGAAATAAAGTGACTTATATACCCCCCTCACCTGTGGTCGTCCATTTTACCCCATTTCTCCACATGCTCTCCTGCTACTCTCTCTCTCTCTCTCTCTCTCTCTCTCTCTCTCTCTCTCTCTCTCTCTCTCTCTCTCTCTCTCTCTCTCCTTCCCTACCTCCCTTTCGCTCTCTCTCGTCCTTCCCTCCCTCCCCCCACACCCACCCACCCACCCACCCAACCCCCGGGGATGTGTCTTCCCCCCTCCCCTGCTCTTTCTCCCTTGGGGCCATCACCCTGGAAATGATTCCATGACGGCTGCCAAACACCGCAGGTGGGAGCGGGGAATTGAAACTTTCAACGGACGGGTTGTACGCACTCACGCAGGCACTCACGCACGTACCTACCTACCTACCTGCGTGCCTGGCACTGTCATCACACGTAGGACAGATACGCACATGCGCACATCCCTGGCATCATCACACGTGGGACAAATACGCACATGCGTACGTACGTGGCATCATCATCACTTGGGACAAATACGCACATACGCACATACATAGCTACCTGGCGTCGTCACACTTGGGATAGATACGCACGTACGCACACACGTGGGACAGACTCCTGCACGTATAAAGCCGCCACGCGTATTGTCCTAAACAAACGCAAACGTTATCAAACCAGCGCTGAGGACATGGAGAATTTCGGGAATAAACCCTTGAGTTAATGGATCTATCTAAAACCTCCACCGGAAAGCCGCGAGAAAGGCTCGAAATAAACACGAAACTGAAAGAAATGAACCAGAAAGAAAGAAAAGAAAGAAAGAAGTGTGTCATGTGAATGAACTTGGGGAAAAAAAAAAAAGAAAAATTGGACTGAGAATGAAGTGAGATTGAACCTGATGGCGTGTAGTGAGACATGGTGGCCAGTCATCAGTGAGAGCATTGCGACATGGTCAAGTTTGACCAGAAATGACACTTTAAGCCCAGGCATTCGAGGAGGCACAGACTCAATTGATGTACGAATAAACCTGAAATAAACTCTGGAATAAACTTGAGAGTGGATGTCAGGGAAAACGTGGGGTGGGGGTGGGGGGGCGAACTGAATCATACGTTTGTCATACTGGTTCGCTAGGCGTTAGAATAATTACGGCAGATTATGGTTTTAATGCTTTGCATTTAACCGAAGTTTTAGAGAGAGAGAGAGAGAGAGAAGAGAGAGAGAGAGAGAGAGAGAGAGAGAGTGTGAGAGAGAGAGAGAATATGTTTAGTAAAGAACGTGGCGTTGAAACTATGGGCTTGGGAAAGACGTGTGTAGTAGCACCTGGAGGAAACCCCGGAAGAGTAGGTTGTTGGGAAATAAAAAAACCTGTGGAGGACTGGAGAAGACATTCTAGGGAAAAACCTGGGGAAGACCCGATGGGAAAATTGGAAAGACTGGGGAAAATTTGAGGAAGAGCTGGCTGGAATCTTGGGAATATATATATATATATATATATATATATATATATATATATATATATATATAATATATATTATGAAAGTGATATCTGAGTGTGCAACTCTCTCTCTCTCTGGCTGTTCCATCGTCGTGGTCGATCGCGGGGTTGACTGACTGTCCCCTTCTTCTTCTCCTCCATCAGCGTTGGTGTTGTGCTTCAGGGTTCGGTCTTGTCACCCGCTTCTTTTCTCCTCTCCTCACATGGTCCTTCCTCAGCTTCTAACATCTACCATTCTTTCGCTGGTGATTCCACACTTTAGCACATTTCAACTCCCTCCCTCCTTCACTCTTCTCCACCATATTCACATGCTCTTTCTCTTCCTCACACAGTCTTAACATATCTTCTGTCACTTTTCCCAACCGGTGCAATATCTCAGAATAGGGAAGCGGTAGTCTGGTTAAATTCACACAATGCTAAAACTCGGGTCTCAACCCATAGTTCTTTCTACAACTCCACCATTCATCCCCGTAATACAGTAGACATGTTGGCCATATCCATACCTTCCATCCTTTCCTCGGTAACCCCATATAGTCGACATGACAAAATCTGCTTCCCAAAAAGCTGTGTGCACTATGTACGTGGCTGACGTAAACCTCCTGCCATTGAGCAGGTCTCCCATAAGTGATGGGGTTTTGTTCGTCCAAGGATCAAATTCCACACCTGGTCCTCTGACCCTCCCCCTTTTCTACTGGGGAGAAGAGGATCAGAATCCTTTCGTCTCGTTGATTCTCCTACCATCACCTTGGTGTAGCCATCCATCGCAGTCCCTCATGTCCGCCGTAATGTTGATTTGCTCCCATGTCCCTCGAGGCTTAGGCCCCCCCCATGGCATACGTCCAGCTGCTGCTGCTTCCCATGGTTTCTCTGAAGGGCCTAACCGCACGAAGATTGACCGTTATAATTACCCCCTTCTTTCCCGAATCGGCTAAAGCTGTGGAATCGTCTCCCTTCCTTCCTTCCTTCTTTCTTTCTTTCGTCTTTCACTTCCTCTTACAACCATTTTCCCTCAGAGTCAAGTCTCCAAACACCTGCGAATATCGGAAGGAATTTCTTTCTTTTTTCTTTCTTTTTTTTCTTTCGCTCCAGATGGTCTTGACTGGGGGGGATGGAGGTGTTAGCATGTTTTCCCCCCCGAGCCATGTGCTGGTCGCTATGAAAAACAAAAGCATACTCTACCTAGATATATAAATCTTTCGACCTGGTAATGGAGGAATTTATATTCACCATATTTAGCCACGAAAACGCTGAGGCTTTATTTATATATACATTTACGTCCGTCATGTACAAAAGCGAGCGACTGTGACTAGAAATGATCATGTGACCGTGCAACAAGGCCGTATCCCCCATAGTCTCCAAACAGAAACTTTAGTAGGGCTGTTTCCCGTTTTTTGTGAGTTAGTTATGAGCCTTGTTCGCTCTGGGTGAGGGAGGGAAGGAAAACGGGGGGGGAGGGTGGTAGTAGATAATGACGGGGGTGAACAGGATTGAATGCGGTGGGCTCAGCATGGAAACGGGAGGAATGGGGAAGGCTGTAGGTGGGGAAGAAGTTGGGGAGGAGGGGGGAAAGGGTCGGGGAGAAGGGGAAATAAAGTGACTTATATACCCCTCCCCCTGTGGTCGTCCATTTTACCCCATTTCTCCACATGCTCTCCTGCTACTCTCTCTCTCTCTCTCTCTCTCTCTCTCTCTCTCTCTCTCTCTCTCTCTCTCTCTCTCTCTCTCTCTCCTTCCCTACCTCCCTTTCGCTCTCTCTCGTCCTTCCCTCCCTCCCCCCCACACCCACTCAACCCCCGGGGATGGGTCTTCCCCCCTCCCCTGCTCTTTCTCCCTTGGGGCCATCACCCTGGAAATGATTCCATGACGCTTGCCAAACACCGCAGGTGGGAGCGGGGAATTGAAACTTTCAACGGACGGGTTGTACGCACTCACGCACGCACTCACGCACGTACCTACCTACCTACCTGCGTGCCTGGCACTGTCATCACACGTAGGACAGATACGCACATGCGCACATACCTGGCATCATCATACGTGGGACAAATACGCACATGCGTACGTACGTGGCATCATCATCACTTGGGACAAATACGCACATACGCACATGCATAGCTACCTGGCGTCGTCACACTTGGGATAGATACGCACGTACGCACACACGTGGGACAGACTCCTGCACGTATAAAGCCGCCACGCGTATTGTCCTAAACAAACGCAAACGTTATCAAACCAGCGCTGAGGACATGGAGAATTTCGGGAATAAACCCTTGAGTTAATGGATCTATCTAAAACTTCCACCGGAAAGCCGCGAGAAAGGCTCGAAATAAACACGAAACTGAAAGAAATGAACCAGAAAGAAAGAAAAGAAAGAAAGAAGTGTGTCATGTGAATGAACTTGGGGAAAAAAAAAAAAGAAAAATTGGACTGAGAATGAAGTGAGATTGAACTGATGGTGTAGTGAGACATGGTGGCCAGTCATCAGTGAGAGCATTGCGACATGGTCAAGTTTGACCAGAAATGACACTTTAAGCCCAGGCATTCGAGGAGGCACAGACTCAATTGATGTACGAATAAACCTGAAATAAACTCTGGAATAAACTTGAGAGTGGATGTCAGGGAAAACGTGGGGTGGGGGGTGGGGGGGCGAACTGAATCATACGTTGTCATTAATGGTTCGCTAGGCGTTAGATAATTACGGGCAGTTATGTTTAATGGCTTTGCAGTACCGATGTTTTAGAGAGAGAGAGAGAGAGAGAGAGAGAGAGAGAGAGAGAGAGAGAGAGAGAGTGAGAGAGAGAGAGAATGATCGAAAGGTATTTCGCTAATTACTCTATCCCCCTTTTCCTTTTTTCCCGTTGGTCATTAGAGTTTTTTTTTTTTTAAAAGCCTCATATCTACTTCCGGGGTCATTTTAGGGGCGTCTCCCACCAGACTACACTCCACCTACCGAAATGCCTTCAGCGCCTGCGCACCTGTTAATGCTAATTCTACAAGCACATATGCACACTCACTCATGTGGCTCTCGTTGCGTGTATTACCAGTCATACACGGTGCTTAAAGATGTTCTTCATGAAACTGGTGATTTGGGGGATGGTTTGAAGGTTAAAGATGGAAAGCTTCAAAGCCAGAAATGTACGAATGGTGGGTTAGCCTTGTTTTCTTCAGTCCCCCCTCGAGATGTAAATAAAAGGAAATGTACTGAATACAGAACAGAAGATTGAAATTAATCTTATGTAATCATCCTCCGATTTGATCGTCAATCCCGAGGGGAAATGGGTTGATAAATTAAGTACTAAATAGTGGCGATTGATCGTATAATGACGATTCATTAGAGATGAATAGCCAGAGAACTACCTCCAAGCACAGCTCTCCAGCTAATGAATGTCGGTCATAGCGATATCAGAACTGGACGAAACCTGGTGTGCGTTGAACGCGCGGACGGTATCCTGGAAAAAATATTGGCATTTAACGAGTGTTCAACGTTGCCGTTTCGATGGATTTCTGTTTACATGCCGTTAATTAACGAGCTGTCGTTATTCAGCAATACGCCGGAACTAATGAAATATCGGTCATTGTCGGAAATAAATGCCTAGAAAATGGCACGGTCAAACGAATATTCTGTGACGAATGAAATTTTCCCCACACTCCATCCATTATATTGCCGACATTCGAATGATAAAAGGGAGGGGAATCTAGGTGTTCTAGATTTCAATACAAACTCTAGGACCTTTTGCCTTATACATATGTCCCAGGAGTCCCTAATATCCATATGAGATTCCTGCAGCTCCTTGGAAGCTGGCCACTTCCACTGGTCGGGACCACAGGTCATTAGGTGTTTTGTGTGTGTGTGTGTGTGTGTGTGTGTGTGTGTGTGCGCGCGTGCAGTAGGGAATACACACAACAGAATGTACGGTAGAAGGGTCCAGCTGTTTCTATGAGAATTTCAAATACAGATGGAAGCTATTTCATATCATCTCTGCATACTTTAAAGTACATCATTCAAACTTTCAACACGATCATTTGCATTGCATGTTCTTAGAACCTCGTACGCTGTTTAATTCAAACAAAATCTCACTTAAAAGTATCACTATATATATATATATATATATATATATATATATATATATATATATATATATATATATATTATTTTTTTTTTTTTTTTTTTTTTTTTTGTCGCTGTCTCCCGCGTTTGCGAGGTAGCGCAAGGAAACAGACGAAAGAAATGGCCCAACCCACCCCCCATACACATGTATATACATACGTCCACACACGCAAATATACATACCTACACAGCTTTCCATGGTTTACCCCAGACGCTTCACATGCCCTGATTCAATCCACTGACAGCACGTCAACCCCGGTATACCACATCGCTCCAATTCACTCTATTCCTTGCCCTTCTTTCACCCTCCTGCATGTTCAGGCCCCGATCACACAAAATCTTTTTCACTCCATCTTTCCACCTCCAATTTGGTCTCCCTCTTCTCCTCGTTCCCTCCACCTCCGACACATATATCCTCTTGGTCAATCTTTCCTCACTCATTCTCTCCATGTGACCAAACCATTTCAAAACACCCTCTTCTGCTCTCTCAACCACGCTCTTTTTATTTCCACACATCTCTCTTACCCTTACGTTACTTACTCGATCAAACCACCTCACACCACACATTGTCCTCAAACATCTCATTTCCAGCACATCCATCCTCCTGCGCACAACTCTATCCATAGTCCACGCCTCGCAACCATACAACATTGTTGGAACCACTATTCCTTCAAACATACCCATATATATATATATATATATATATATATATATATATATATATATATATATATATATATATATATATATATATATATATATATACATTAAGGTGAAATCGCACTTCAATAAGAGTTCATACGACTTAATCTGACATGTAATTTTTCTATACATGTGGCACGACATGTTTCGTGGAGACAATCCACCTCATCAGGTTACAAGTACTTAACAAAGTTATTTAAATCCCAGCATCACACTTGAGTCCCGCAGTCCAGCACCAATCAAGTGTATATACATAGATAGATAGATATAGACATCTTTAAACGTATTTCTGTTCTTAGAATCATTTTACGTATTTCACCGCCCTGTGTGAAGTTGGGTGAGGGTTGCCATAGTGCGTGGCGACCTCAGATGAAATAGATCCACAGCGATAGAGATGGTCCTCTTGCGACAGAGATCCCGAGCTAAGCGATGGCTGGGGATGAAGGCCTCGGGAGTCTCTCCTGATCATTGATTAGACGTGGAGGAAGGTCTTGGAGGAGGCTGATGGCTCTGAGAGAGAGAGAGAGAGGTATTGTTGGAGGGTTCTTGGGAGTGGGAGCGAGGAAGAGAAATCTAGTGAAAGATGGGGCAAGTAAGAGAAGGTTATATAATTCCTTGAGGTCTCAGCTCTACGTTAGGTTAGGAGTGGGACTGGCGAATCTTGGAAGACATCATCGCTGACGTGGAAGGTTCCTTAATTCCCTGTAACTGCGTTCTCATTCCTTGATGGGTCGTGGTCTGTCATCATGCCCAACACAGGAGCGGAACTCCCGTACGTCTTGAGTGTTTGTAATACAGGATCTGGGACACTCTTTTGTAGTCGTGGCGAAATACAGTCTGTGTTGACCCCAACCTTGTAGTCCAACAGTTGTATATTGCAGCAGAGGAATTTGAGTACTTCATAAAGCCTTTGTATTAAGCTGGTCAATTTTAGACCCCCCCAAGCTGCCCGTGGCGTCTCAGCTTACATAGAAAGAAAAATAGATCCCTCATCAGCTCTTACTTTTTAACCTGGTAGTACCTTCCGTAGACATACGATTCTCTGTTCCGTGTGAAGGTTCTCGCGGAGTACGCAAGACAAGCCATGTGGGTAGTGAGGAGGACGAGTTTGATCTTAGCATTATCTCAGGCTCCTGTCACAGCTGACGATGATGCTACTAGGTTAAGCCCTTGAACCTATTATTACCCATCTTCCTATCCTCTTACCTATCTTCCTCTCTCCTCAGCTTTCTCTCTTGATCCCCGCACTCCCAAAAAGCACTGTGACGCACCCCTCCCAAATTCTTCCACTCTCACTCCCTCCGGTCAGTGTTGACACCCTGAGAATACACACACCCCACCAGTGCCAGTGTTGACACCCTGAGGACACACACACATCCGACCTGTGCCATGACACACACACACACACCTGACCTGTGGCACGACACACACACACCTGACCTGCGTCTGTAATGGCACACTAAGAACAAGCTGTCATGCGCAAGAGTCCGTGCCAGACTTAGCTGACGCATCTTTGCATACGTGTGAAGGCCTGAAGATGTCCAGGTAATGATGATGGGTGTGGGGAAAATTGACATTGATGGCCTTGATATACCCTGACAGTCGATAGAGCTAAAGATCATCCATCTAACGTACCAGGTATTTACTGTATAGACTTCGTGTATCATAGGAAATTCCAGGATGCTTTGATAGCATTGGATCTTCAATATCATGAGCAGCTATTGCAACACAGAATCGTTACTGTATACAACCCTTATAACACAGGACTTTAGATATAAGAAAGGACTTGAGATGTAACACAGGACTTGGGATATTAACAAAGGACTTGAGATATTAACAAAGGACTAGAGATATCGTTCAAGCTCTTCAGTGATTAGATCTATCCGGATTGAAAATGTTTCTAACTTAGATCCTCTAACTCACCACAAAGGATTACCAAAAGAATTCAAACAGCATCGGACCTTTGAGTTCTAACGTGTCTGTTTGTGATTAGATAAAGGTGTCGGGAACTTATAGATCAATATGGTAATGGTGGAATGAGGAAGAACTTGTGAATAAATCATGGCACTGGGAAAGTACAAATACTGTACTGCTGTCAGCTGTGGATACGAAACGAAACATGTGTATCGCGTGTTCTGTGATGTGTCTAAGGTACAGATTTCAACCCCTCGTCATTGGCAAATCACTCGAAGTGCTAAGATCCTTTTGGAGGGAAAAAGAGCTTGTGCCTCATTAGGGGTAAAACGTTACCCCCCCCCCCCCATTCCCTCCACGTACGAGCTTGTTATTAACACAGCGAAGTGTGTGTGGCCATTACCCTCACCAGTAGTATACCGTAAACAGTCGTGTATCAACAACTGAACCACGAGAGGCAGTTCTTATGTTACCATAGTGTCCCTCTTATGACGCGGAGGGAGGGTAGGGTTTCTCTTCTCTCTCTCTCTCTCTCTCTCTCTCTCTCTCTCTCTCTCTCTCTCTCTCTCTCTCTCTCT
Source organism: Panulirus ornatus (assembly GCF_036320965.1). NCBI lineage: Eukaryota > Metazoa > Arthropoda > Malacostraca > Decapoda > Palinuridae > Panulirus > Panulirus ornatus. The sequence continues at coordinate 39,543,857 of NC_092230.1, forward strand.
CTCTCTCTCTCTCTCTCTCCTTTACACGATCCTTGCATGCCGTCTGGCTGGGAGAGGAAGCCGTCCCGGGATGGAAATGCTCCCCTGCGTTTTCCGTAATCCGCTTAGCCACTAATGCACCAGAGGGAGGCTACTTTATCCCACACACACACACACACACACACACACACACACACGGGGGGAGGAGGAGCAGCAGCAGGAGAGGAGGGGTATCTGTGTAAGGCTATGGATGAAGTGTGGTGGCGTTTAGTGTGGAGACTTTTCTTGAATGTATTGGAAAAAAAGGAATACAGGTTAGATGTTCAAGAGTTGGTGGCTAGACTAATCGTGGAAGTGGATGTGTATTTAATCGAAGGATTTTTCATGATTTTTTTCTTTTCAACGTAGACGTTCCGTGAACGCGTCTGTCTATACGACTTTCGTTATAATGAGACTTCTTGATGTACTCGGGGGACGGTTGTGAGATTGCCATATTTACATATCACAAGAATTCTTTATCCATATTCTTTCCCTCAGGAGCGCCTGTTACCAGGCCTTTATTTATGCAGAATCCTCACACACACACACACACACACACACACGCACACATATATATTCCTATGAGTCCACGAGGAAAATGAAACACCATAAGTTCCCAAGTGCACTTTCGTGTAATAATCACATCATCAGGGGAGACACCAAAGAGAAATATAACAGTCAGTTGATATACATCGAAGAGACGAAGCTAGGACGCCATTTGGACTCATAGGAATATCTTGATCACGCGCAAAATTGTGATCCTTTCCAATATATATATATATATATATATATATATATATATATATATATATATATATATATATATATATATATATATATATGATTATGTTAGCCTAGACGGCGTGGGCAACTGTAGCCTTAATCGAAGCCATCTCATAAACGTTGTATACGCATATACCCCTAGGGGTGGATGAACAGCTGGGTTGGCTGTGGGCCGACTACCCGCAACCAGGAGTCGAACCTATGCGTTCCACCTCGGGCGGGCCCGTGAATGCGTCATGGCCAGGAACGCTAACCGCGAAAATCCATATATATATCCCAATCTAATTTTTATATATCCATTATCTCTCCTGTTTGTCCATGTCCCATTTAGTTTCATATCTATTTTCATCCTGACCACACTATTACCCTCAGCGCTAAACCGAATCACACTTTCATTTACAACTGATATTACGATGTTTGAAGTTTATAACGTGATGGTCTAAGCCACCACAAACTCCATTGTCATTGTTGACCATACATCACAATCAAAGGTCATATTTGTAGTGAAAGCGTGTATGGTTTTTTTCAAAAGTATTTTGAACCCTTGAAAACGTGTGTGGTTTATTTTCAAAAGCATTTTTAACCCTTGAAAACGTGTATTGTTTATTCTCAAAAGCATTTTGAACCCTTGAAAGCGTGTATGGTTTATTTTCAAAAGCATTTTGAACCCTTGAAAGCGTGTATGGTTTATTTTCAAAAGCATTTTGAACCTTTGAAAACGTGTATTGTTTATTCTCAAAAGCATTTTGAACCCTTGAAAACGTGTGTGGTTTATTTTCAAAAGTATTTTGAACCCTTGAAAACGTGTGTGGTTTATTTTCAAAAGCATTTTGAACCCTTGAAAACGTGTGTGGTTTATTTTCAAAAGCATTTTGAACCCTTGAAAACGTGTATTGTTTATTCTCAAAAGCATTTTGAACCCTTGAAAACGTGTGTGGTTTATTTTCAAAAGTATTTTGAACCCTTGAAAACGTGTGTGGTTTATTTTCAAAAGCATTTTGAACCCTTGAAAACGTGTGTGGTTTATTTTCAAAAGCATTTTGAACCCTTGAAAACGTGTGTGGTTTATTTTCAAAAGTATTTTGAACCCTTGAAAACGTGTGTGGTTTATTTTCAAAAGCATTTTGAACCCTTGAAAACGTGTGTGGTTTATTTTCAAAAGCATTTTGAACCCTTGAAAACGTGTGTGGTTTATTTTCAAAAGCATTTTGAACCCTTGAAAACGTGTGTGGTTTATTTTCAAAAGCATTTTGAACCCTTGAAAACGTGTATTGTTTATTCTCAAAAGCATTTTGAACCCTTGAAAACGTGTGTGGTTTATTTTCAAAAGTATTTTGAACCCTTGAAAACGTGTGTGGTTTATTTTCAAAAGCATTTTGAACCCTTGAAAACGTGTGTGGTTTATTTTCAAAAGCATTTTGAACCCTTGAAAACGTGTGTGGTTTATTTTCAAAAGTATTTTGAACCCTTGAAAACGTGTATTGTTTATTCTCAAAAGCATTTTGAACCCTTGAAAACGTGTGTGGTTTATTTTCAAAAGTATTTTGAACCCTTGAAAACGTGTGTGGTTTATTTTCAAAAGCATTTTGAACCCTTGAAAACGTGTGTGGTTTATTTTCAAAAGTATTTTGAACCCTTGAAAACGTGTGTGGTTTATTTTCAAAAGCATTTTGAACCCTTGAAAACGTGTGTGGTTTATTTTCAAAAGCATTTTGAACCCTTGAAAACGTGTGTGGTTTATTTTCAAAAGCATTTTGAACCCTTGAAAACGTGTGTGGTTTATTTTCAAAAGCATTTTGAACCCTTGAAAACGTGTGTGGTTTATTTTCAAAAGCATTTTGAACCCTTGAAAACGTGTGTGGTTTATTTTCAAAAGCATTTTGAACCCTTGAAAACGTGTGTGGTTTATTTTCAAAAGCATTTTGAACCCTTGAAAACGTGTGTGGTTTATTTTCAAAAGTATTTTGAACCCTTGAAAACGTGTGTGGTTTATTTTCAAAAGCATTTTGAACCCTTGAAAACGTGTGTGGTTTATTTTCAAAAGCATTTTGAACCCTTGAAAACGTGTGTGGTTTATTTTCAAAAGCATTTTGAACCCTTGAAAACGTGTGTGGTTTATTTTCAAAAGCATTTTGAACCCTTGAAAACGTGTGTGGTTTATTTTCAAAAGCATTTTGAACCCTTGAAAACGTGTGTGGTTTATTTTCAAAAGCATTTTGAACCCTTGAAAACGTGTGTGGTTTATTTTCAAAAGCATTTTGAACCCTTGAAAACGTGTGTGGTTTATTTTCAAAAGCATTTTGAACCCTTGAAAACGTGTATTGTTTATTCTCAAAAGCATTTTGAACCCTTGAAAACGTGTGTGGTTTATTTTCAAAAGCATTTTGAACCCTTGAAAACGTGTGTGGTTTATTTTCAAAAGCATTTTGAACCCTTGAAAACGTGTGTGGTTTATTTTCAAAAGTATTTTGAACCCTTGAAAACGTGTGTGGTTTATTTTCAAAAGTATTTTGAACCCTTGAAAACGTGTGTGGTTTATTTTCAAAAGTATTTTGAACCCTTGAAAACGTGTGTGGTTTATTTTCAAAAGCATTTTGAACCCTTGAAAACGTGTGTGGTTTATTTTCAAAAGTATTTTGAACCCTTGAAAACGTGTGTGGTTTATTTTCAAAAGCATTTTGAACCCTTGAAAGCGTGTATGGTTTATTTTCAAAAGCATTTTGAACCTTTGAAAACGAGTATGGTTTATTTTCAAAAGTATTTCGAACACCTGAAGAAGGTGTGTTCAATATCTTTCGATTGATGGTTTATATATAATTTGACGAACATATTTGACCCCTGGCCAATTGATTTCGATCGTATGCCCAACTAGCCTCCATCACTACCTAATGATCATCCGGAACATAATTAGTGTATTTTGTCGTTTCTTCCACAACGTAAATATTCGCACGAATACTCGTATATTCGCAGTCTGCAGACTCCTTTAAAAGGAAGGCTTGATTTGAATCCACTTAAAGCCAAGTTTGAGAACTAGGTGGGCGTGAAAGATGTGTGTGTGTGTGTGTGTGTGTGTGTGTGTGTTGTGTGTGTGTGTGTGTTGTGTGTGTGTGTGTGTGTGTGTTGTGTGTGTGTGTGTGTGTGTTGTGTGTGTGTGTGTGTGTGTGTGTGTGTGTGTGTGTGTGTGTGTGTGTCATTCACGCCTCAGTGGTTTGCTCTGGGCTTTAATGGCAAGACTTGAGAGAACATTGCGCATGCGCTTTCTCTCTCTCTCTCTCTCTCTCTCTCTCTCTCTCTCTCCTCTCTCTCTCTCTCTTCTCTCTCTCTCTCTCTCTCTCTCTCTCTCAAACTCAGTTATGTTAAGCGAACATCGTCTTTCTTTTTCTTTTTAAAGCCCCACCACAACAGTAGATCGTTATATATATATATATATATATATATATATATATATATATATATATATATATATATATATATATATATATATATATCCTAGCCTAAGCCAGGTACCTATCTTTTCGACCCACCCCAAGGAGTTGATAAACAGCTGGGTTGACTGTGGGCCGAGTGCCGTAACCAGGAGTACAGCCCATGCGCTCGACCCTAGGTGGGCAGGCCCGTGTATGGGTCATGGTCAGAAACGCTAACCGGTACACCACGAGAGTCCAGAATTGATTTCGTAACTCTTATTATTTTGTTTGATTCATTCCAAATTCATTTCGAGTTATCTTACATTTCAATCCTGGATTTACGAATTTCATTCCTTGTCCGTTTGTGGTTCGTTCCCAGTGTGTGTAGACTCGCTGTTCGTATTTCATTATTTCATGTTTTATTTCCGATTTATTTACTCTTCATAGTCGGGTCGTCCCTCCATCATTCCGGGTTATATATCCGGTTCACCAGAGGTACATACCTGGTTCCTATTTCCGTGAGCAGAGGGATGTAGAGAACCGGTTCTGACCTGGTTTGCCTTCAGTTCTGAGTCATAACCGGGTTTAACGAGTTCCCGTTTTCTGTTTGATATATGCGAGTGCTTTAATATTCCGAGTCGCGAGTGTATCATAGATCTTTATTTTCCTCAGGCATTCTTTTTTTCTTTTTTTTTTACATTTCTCGTTGTCTCCCATTTCCTTTCAATCAAATGGTATTTCCCATCCCATTTTCTTTCAATTAAATGATTTTTTTTCCCCATCTCATTGTCTTTCAATCAAATGATTTTTTTCCCATCTCATTTTCTTTCAATCAAATGATTTTTTCCCATCTCATTTTCTTTCAATCAAATGATTTTTTCCTATCTCATTTTCTTTCAATCAAATGATTTTTTCCTATCTCATTTTCTTTCAATCAAATGATTTTTTCCTATCTCATTTTCTTTCAATCAAATGATTTTTTCCTATCTCATTTTCTTTCAATCAGATGATTTTTTCCTATCTCATTCTCTTTCAATCAAATGATTTTTTCCTATCTCATTCTCTTTCAATCAAATGATTTTTTCCCATTTCATTCTCTTTCAATCAAATGATTTTTTCCCATCTCATTTTCTTTCAATCAAATGATTTTTTTTTCACCCTCTCCCAGCGTACCTTTCTACTTACCTATCTACCTTCCTACCTACTTACCTTACCTACGGTGAGGTTCAGCTCACCGCGCGTCTCGCTGGATGAATAATATCGCCCGTCTCTGCTGACATTCATTACAGGAATATTAATTTAGGTTCATCTAGTACAGTCTGCCTTCGACCATACACCAAGTTTTCTTTTGTCAATTTTAGTTTACTCCACACACAAGTTACGATATATATATATATATATATATATATATATATATATATATATATATATATCACTCAGCTCGCATGTGAATATTATTTATTTGATATATGAAAATATTTCGTATCTTGTGTTGAGCGTAGACTGTAAGATTACAATTCATTTTCACGTTTCTGTTAGTCTTTCCGTATATATATATATATATATATATATATATATATATATATATATATATATATATATATATATATATATATATATATACGGAAAGACTAACAGAAACGTGAAAATGAATTGTAATCTTACAGTCTACGCTCAACACAAGATACGAAATATTTTCATATATCAAATAAATAATATTCACATGCGAGCTGAGTGATATATATATATATATATATATATATATATATATATATATATATCGTAACTTGTGTATATATATATATATATATATATATACACTTGTATATATATATATATATATATATATATATATATATATATATATATATATATATATATATATAATCGTTTCTTTTCGCTTTTGTATATCATTGTCAGTTATATCTATGGTATATTTCATGGTATTTATTTAGATTTGATAACTCTGTTGCTTCCATCTTGAAGTAGAAGAGAGAGAGAGAGAGAGAGAGAGAGAGAGAGAGAGAGAGAGAGAGAGAGAGATTGGCGAGGTTTTGCCATGAGGTAGAGCTAGCTCATAGCGCTGTGATACAGAGGGAAAAAAAAAAGTAAAAGAAACTCGTATATCAACAGTTTCCTAACTTCCTAGGAATTGAAAATCTTGTACATGTATATAAATTGCATACAAATGATGTGTAGTCATAAAACATATGACTTTTATCCCCGCACACATTGAGGTTCTATAAAGACCAGTAAGGATTTTTTTCCCATTTCTTTCCTCTCGTTTTTCTGATGTTTGAAAAGAAGTAAAGAATGTTGAGATTTGAAACGGAAATTATTCTGTAAATGAACAAGTTATCCCTTAAATTCTTTTTTTCTTCGCTGAGAAAAGAGAAATAGTTTGAAATATTTTTAGATATGATAATATTAGAGTCAAAAGTACTAAAGAAAATGTATTTCAACAAAGAATGAATAATATCGGTATCAAAACTATCGTTTCTTAATATCTCTCCTATTCATAGCACTAAAAGCTATGTAAATGAGAATTTCCTAACCATCTTCAACCACCAAAACCCACTGGATTCTGCAGGAAGTCAAAAAATATTTATTATATATTCGTAGAATTTTATTTAAACCGATACCCAAAATAAATCAAATATCGAAGAGATTTTGGAATATTTGTTTCCCCGACCGTTTTCTGTTGAGCAGAATGTATCTCATACTTTCCCATTTTATAGGCAAAACAAAATCAGAACAAAAGCTTTAACATTTCGTGGAGGAATTCCGACTTTGTTTCGCGGACGAAATGCAATTTAATACGACTGCAATTACGATGGAATTATTATTATTTTTGTTTTTTTTCTTTCACGGAGTCATCCCGCAAACCGTTTTTGGCTGGTAGTTAGGGCGAATTCTCTGACGAAAATATGGCCATAGATTGTGCATAGAACCGTGTTTTGGCACGTTGACATGGCGGTCTCTCCTGGATTTAGAAATGACATAGAAGTGGCAACTATGACACCTGACTTGTGTAGGTTTAAAGACGGACCACCTGGCATTCGTAACTTAACCTCATCCAATTAGCTAAATCCCAGACTCAACCAAAATCTTTAGGATGTCATTGTCTTGTGAATATGCCTGAAGGATTTGCATGTTGAATACATTTAACAACATTAAACCAGACGATCTTGTATGAATGAAGACGATATTGGCATCACGAAAGTTAGGTTTTAAGAAAAAAAAATGTATAGAAATATATTGTTTCTCTAATCTAACCTAACTTGAATATCCTTCTGGTACATGACTGTTATAGACCATAGATTCACCTGCTCACCGGCCTGTTTAAGACTTTCAAGTCAAAACGTCGTACATGGCAAATATATTTCAGATAATATCTATGTGCTTGTAATGTGGATAACGTGCGAATGTTCAACCAATTAATAATGTCGTTGGATAGTTGGTGAATTTAAATTACAACCACCAGTCGAGAGATCTTGACGGATTTGCGTCCAGTGTTCAGAATAGTTCAATGACCATACAGCACAATGTTCATACATGTCATTTGATAGTAATGTACATTCGAAGATAACATTTTTTTTTTCCACTGGAGGCACTGATGATGATGTAAACCATCAGCTTCATAGACTTCAAATGTCGTCATCTAAATTCAAATTCCAAGTTTGATCTGGTTTGCCCCGAAGGGTAGTAGTAAGGACCATGAAAAAAAAAAATGGGAAACAAACAGCGATCATGAGAAGTAAAGCATGAATAAAACTGTAGATTACACACAAGTAAAGTCTTTTAAAGCGATTATTCTATACATAAGTAAAGTTCTGATTGTAGAGAACCCGGGAGAATGAATACGAATAGAGTAGTCATTCGATAGATAGATAGATAGATAGATAAGGATTGCTTGACGACAGTCCTCAGATCCATTGAGGATGCCATGGTAGAGAGAAGTTCGTATGAAGACACTTCGTGGATAGAACTTAAATGGACTTAATAGTTATCCCTCAATTGGTTGTTCGTTTTGGCTTTTGAACTTATCAAGATCCGGGGGTCATTAAGGCTGTCAACGTCAAATTGTAACCACTACTAATCAAACAATCTAAAGCACCTGGTTAAGGTGTGCGAAACTAATTCTAGCACCATACACACCATTCGCTTCCCTTAGCAGCATCCCTCCCTCATGTGTGCAGGGTAAAGTCACTTTCCACTGATGCGTTTGAGGCTAAGCAGATTATAGAAAACGTGGATGTACAATAAGGCGAACTTATGCCACATGAATTGCCCCAAGTAGTTTAGATGGTACTAGACCTGTTTACGGTGTAATTATGTAAGATAGTTTGGGGTCGAATACCTTCATCCTATAGAGATCCTATGTTTGAAGAGTTTTATAGTATATGTCAAATGCTTTATAATATGAGCCGTATTCAGAAAAGCTCCTGTGTTGCTAAGGGGGTATACCATAATCAAAATGCCATGATATAAGCGTCAAGGAACTATTTTTTTTTTTAATCTGAAACGACACAGTTAATTGAGGCCCTAATCAAGCTCAAGTCACAAACGATATATATATATATATATATATATATATATATATATATATATATATATATATATATATATATATATATATATATATACTCTAGCTTGAGCCAGGTACACAATTTATCGACCAACTTCTATAAGTGAATGCGAACATATGGCTTGATTGTAGTCCAACCTCCCCAACCAGGATTCGAACCTACGCTCTCGACCCTGTGTTGTACTGTAGAATGTGTTACGAACTACGAGGGTCCAAAATATTTCCCAGGCAGTTGCACAGTGTATGTAAATCCCGCGTCAGAATTACCCCAACATACATTATTGATGTTTCTGTGTTGTAAATGACTTTCAGACTGCGAGATAACAAGAATACAACGTAAATACAGAAGACTAGGAATGTTAGAAATCAGCGTTGTTGATGTTTTAAGATTCGCCAGGTTATATATATTTTGAACACGTTTTCGCTCACCCAGCTCAAAATCTCATCTCACAACCCTCACAACCTTGGTTTCTGGTTGTGATGGGTCTCGCGTTAAGCTCTTGGCTGACTACTCACAACCTTGATTTCTGGTTGTTAAGGATCTAGTACTAATAATCTCAACGCTTTAGTCCTATTCCCAGGAGTCCAACACGACATGTTAATTAAATTCGAAATGAAAAGAAAACAATGCGTAAGGGACACTAATTCATTTTAAAATGAAACTTTCCTTATCTTTAAGTTGAATCTCGTGACAGCTGCAGTCTTCGTAGAACACTTTTCTTTTTTTTTTTTTTTAAATGGAGATTTTATTTAGGCTAAACAACTTAGACAATTTCTTGTTTTTCAACCTACTTCAAATGCAAATGACTCTGACAGACGGTCTCAAATGAATTTATTTAATTATGAAAACATAAAGTGAAACTATGTTTAAAGAGAGATGTTGATCAAATTAACCCCTGTGATCCCTCTAACCAACGATGTTTGTTTTCAAAGCAGAAACTGGTGCACTGTGAGCCAGCTAGATAACAAGGGAAACAGAGATATGCAAATAGTTACAGGGTGTTCAGCGAGATGAGTCTATAAGCGTTGGTATAGATAGTAGGTAAATGTATTTCGATATATTAGTGGCCAAGATTTTATCTAAATACCAGAGAGAGATTCGACTAAGAAGTTTGCCATGGGTGAGAGCAGACACGTAGCGCTTTCAGGCTTTTAAGATAAAGCAGTTACGTAATATCTGTACAAGAACAACTACAAAAAAAAAAAAAGTCAAAGGAAAAATAAAACCTATATAGAAACGATGCGCTACAATCTGTAGGAAGTCCACCTCTGACCTTAAGAATCGCACCTGCCAACAGCAGGTCATGAAAACTTATGGCCTCCTTCTCCCTCACACATTGAGGTTATAGAGAATCCCACCATTTTCTCATGTTCGGTACAAAGAAGAGAGAGAGAGAAGAGAGAGAGAGAGAGAGAGAGAGAGAGAGAGAGAGAGAGAGAGAGAGAGAGAGAGAGAGAGAGAGACCATCTATTTAGGATTTTCTGCCGTATACTTTTCTTTCATTTCGTTAGATTCTGAAAGAAGCGATGAATGTCGAGAATTGAAAGGAAAAATCACTCGGTAAATATGTGGCTGAGAACCGAAGAGATGATATTGATTTGTGGCATGTATCTAGTCACAATGAAGTGTTGATACATAACCTGCCATAATGTATGATGATATGTGTATGTATGATAACATGCCCAACGGTGATATGCCTCAATAAATGACAAATAATGTTATAGTAATCAAAGCAACATTTCGCATGACAACTTACTATTTATAGTAATGATAATTATCCCTTTGTTGGAATCTCTTGCCAAATTTGCTCATCACTAGTTATTACATTCTGCAAAGACGAGTCGATAGATCTCATCATACAATTCAATTGGAACCTGAGGAAGGAAATATGGTTTTTATTTACGGTGAGAGAATCTTAGAATATTTGTTTCCCGGACCGTTTTCTGTTGAGCAGAATGTATCTCATACTCTCCCATTTTTTATGGGAAAAGCAAAATCAGAACACACACAAAAAAAGAAAATTATGAAATTTCATGGAGGAATTCCGACTTTGTTCCACGGACGAAATGCAATTTGATAACACTGCAATTACGATGGATTCCCCTCACCCGCCTCCCTCCCTCTCCCTCTTTCACCGAGTGATGCCACAAACCGTTGATGGCTGGGTCGTTAGGGGTCGACCTCGGTGGCGAAAATGTGGCAATAGATCGTGCATGTGGCCATTGTCTGGTACGTTGATATGGCAACTTCCTGGCGTACGCCATTGGACGAGGCAACTCTGGAGGATTGGGTGTAGGACCACCTGACATAGTCATGGCAACACATGCAAACGTACAGCCTCTTATGACGTGGCAAAGGCCATATATGTATATATATATTTTTTTTTTTTTTTTTTTTTTATACTTTGTCGCTGTCTCCCGCGTTTGCGAGGTAGCGCAAGGAAACAGACGAAAGAAATGGCCCAACCCTCCCCATACACATGTACATACACACGTCCACACACGCAAATATACATACCTACACAGCTTTCCATGGTTTACCCCAGACGCTTCACATGCCCTGATTCAATCCACTGACAGCACGTCAACCCCTGTATACCACATCGCTCCAATTCACTCTATTCCTTGCCCTCCTTTCACCCTCCTGCATGTTCAGGCCCCGATCACACAAAATCCTTTTCACTCCATCTTTCCACCTCCAATTTGGTCTCCTTCTTCTCCTCGTTCCCTCCACCTCCGACACATATATCCTCTTGGTCAATCTTTCCTCACTCATTCTCTCCATGTGCCCAAACCATTTCAAAACACCCTCTTCTGCTCTCTCAAATATATATATATATATATATATATATATATATATATATATTCCTATAAGTCCACTGGAACACGATAAGTTCCCAAGTGCACTTTCGTGTAATAATCACATCATCAGGGGAGACACAAGAGATATATATATATATATATATATATATATATATATATATATATATATATATATATATATATATATATATTTTCTTTTTTCTTTTAAACTATTCGCCATTTCCCGCGTTAGCGAGGTAGCGTTAGGAACAGAGGACTGGGCCTTTTTTGGAATATCCTCACCTGGCCCCCTCTGTTCCTTCTTTTGGAAAATCAAAAAAAAAAAAAAAGAATAACGAGATGGGAGGATTTCCAGCCCCCCGCTCCCTCCCCTTTTAGTCGCCTTCTACGACACGCAGGGAATACGTGGGAAGTATTCTTAATCCCCTATCCCCAGGGATTATATATATATATATATATATATATATATATATATATATATGTGTGTGTGTGTGTGTGTTCAAGATACTTAGATTGATAATTACATTACCTGACGGCTTTAACGACCTTGGAAGTTGTTATTAAGGCCTACAACTCCCTCAAAAAAAAAAACAACAACTTCTCACATAAAGTATAGCAAAGCTTCATTTATGTGTATGGCAAATGTATACTACATGTATGGCCACCTTTAGCATGCGTAAACTCGCACTTACCAAACATGGTATTATGCATAAGTGACAGCTCAACCAACATTACTTTACCGTTTAGCCTTTAAGATCGTAAGTATAGCAACGTGACAGATTATCTGGATGGCCATTACTAAAACATGGCAACGTGTTAAACTTACCTGAATGGCGATGTCCAGGTCTTTCTCGTCAATTTCACCGCTGGCGTTGACATCTGACGGGGAGAACGTAACATAAATAACATAATACAAGAACAATGAACATTTATGAATTTGAATTAAATGAACATATGAGGTTTACTCGTCAGATTGATTTACATTATACAAATCATATACCATTTATTTTTTTCATAGATATTAGTCTTACGTATTTCTAAAGTAATTTCATTTGTACGTGTACATGTGTATATATGTATATGTCTGTGTATGTATATGTATGAGTACGTTGAAATGTATAGGTATGTATGTGTGCGTGTGTGGACGTGTATGTTTAGGTTGGGCCATTCTTTCGTCTGTTTCCTTGCGTTAGTGTATATATATATATATATATATATATATATATATATATATATATATATATATATATATATATATATATTAAAGAGTGCTGTTGTTACCCAAGATCTCTTTCTAAAGCCCCCCCGCAGTCCAAGGTTGCGCTGCTTCTAGTATCAGGGAAATTTGGTCTCCTTTGGAATGAGAATTTCCCTCGCGAGACTCGACTCCCAATAATACAGCCTCGCCAAAGTGCTTTTCACTCGCGGTATAACCTCTCGAAGTCAAAGACCAATAAAGTTTCCTTCTCTCTCTCTCAGGATATATATATATATATATATATATATATATATATATATATATATATATATATATATCTAAATATATAAGTAGGAACTGTCAAAGGAGCAAATAATGATAATAATAATAATATTGATAATAATAATAGATATAATGATAATATTAATAATGATAATATTAGTAATAATGATAATGATAATTATAACTGCAATATCTCCCTTCAACATTCGAAGTATAACAAATATGAATAAAAGTTAAACTGAAATTAGATAGCTAAAGATGACCGTATCAGACATATAAGTGAACCTTCAGTCTCCAAAGAAAAAGATAAAAACAGAAAACGTGAAGGACAATTTTGGCTTCAACACAAGGGCCCTGGCAGGGAATCACCTCAAAAAAAGAAAGAAAAAAAAAAGGAGGGGCGAGATTGTTTCATAAGGTTAGCTGGTTGGCAAGTTGCGCGGTCAGCAACTCTCTCTCTCTCTCTCCATCCATCCATTTTCTCTAGACTCTTTCTTTCCTTCTATCTATCTTAACCCCCCAGATCTTTTCTATACCTGTTAAAAACCTCTCGTCAGTCTATGTCACCTACCGAAACATTCCCTCAGCATCGTCTTCCTGTGTCAGAGATAATCTTATGACCACATACATTATTGATCTATTTTTTATTTGATTTATCATAATCTGTATTGGACTGTAGCAATTATTCCTCATTTCAATAAATCAAACGTTTCTTTTTTTTCGTAAATAGGATGAAAAATTCATATATGTTAGATATATGCTATTTTCTTTAGATTAACAATGAAATTACACGTTTATTACAATATTTTAAAACATCAATCAGATTGTCGTTTTATGGTAGACTAAATTAGAAAATTGATCTTAAACGTAATAATATAATAAGTAGAATATCCTCTCAGCTGTGGCCATTAGCCCGAAGCGGCTTCCTGGAGCCCGAATTAATATGTCGTGTTTCGGATCGTTACCCAACCGCCGCCATGACCCTCGCCATCTGACCACCAGAATACAACCACCGTTATCTGTTGTAAGCCGACGTTGTCTAAATACAGAAACCATTGTACTAGTTGTGCTTGAAATACTGTATATACTGTAGTCTAAAAAACTCCAGTTTCTGCTGTCGTCATTCTGTGGTCTGAATACTGCTTGTAACCTAAATATAACTTCTGGATGATTACAGCAACTGTAAGTGTTGTAGTTGCTGTTGTTGTGAAAATACAGTAGGAGCTGTAAACCCTGTAGTCTAAATAGAGCAACTGTTGAAGGCTATGATTATTGTAGTCTCAATACAACTGTTTGTTGTAGTGTACAGACAGTCACAGCTGTAAACATTGTAGTCTAAATCCAACTGTTTCAGGCGCCGTTGTTCAAATACAGCAGCTGTTGTAGGCGTACTAATAGTGAAGATAGATATTCATTGCCTTTAACTATGTACAAAGCCACGAGAAGCCATTAGAATATTCGAATGTTTAAAATATTCATTATACAATCCTAAGAAATAGAATATTCAACTTTTAAACCAAATACAGAGCAAAAATAGGTGTGTTTGAAGGAATAGCATTTCCAGCAATGCTATATGGTTGCGAGGCGTGGGCTATAGATAGAGTTGTGCGGAGGAGGGTGGATGTGCTAGAAATGAGATGTTTGAGGACGATATGTGGTGTGAGGTGGATTGATCGAGTAAGTAATAATAGGGTAAGAGAGATGTGCGGTAATAAAAAAAAAATGTGGTTGAGAGAGCAGAAGAGGTTGTGTTGAAATGGTTTGGACATATGGAGAGAATGAATAAGGAAAGATTGACAAAGAGGATATATGTGTCAGAGGTGGAGAGAAGAAGAAGCTGGAGACCAAACTGGAGGTGGAAGGATGAAATGAAAAATATTTTGTGATCGAGGCCTGAACATGCAGGAGGGTGAGAGGCGTGCAAGGAATAGAGTGAATTGGAAACGATGTGGTATTCCGGGGTCGACGTGCTGTCAATGGATTGAACCAGGCCGTGTGAAGCGTCTGGAGTAAACCAGTGTGTATGTGTGTGTGTGTGTGTGTGTGTGTTTGGGCCATTCTTCGTCTGTTTCCTGGCGCTAGAAACAGCTATTGAGTATGATGATAATGAAATGATATAATGTAATATAATGTATATGCCTTGCAAGTGCAACACAAAACCCATTTAAAAAGAAAAGAGGAAGAATTCAATGGGTCGCGATTATATTTTCTTTTTAATATAAAGAAGGATGGAGTTAGATCCGATTAGTTTTCCTAAGACCCCAGCAGTTCATTTGGAATTTTGGGGAGCTTAGAAGGTTTCCGACGGTTAGGGTTACAGCGTTTGGTTTCACAGATTGAAGTAGATCATCGGATCCTAAGGTTTATAGGTTTAGGGTTTTATCCAGGAAATTCCCGGTAGACGCGTACTATAAGTTCATAATATCCAATTATTATCAAGCCTAATAGTTTTTTGATTATACTTAAAAAGTATAAATTTAAAACGAAATAGTGACTGAGTTTCCAAGTGGTGTAATGGTGTAATATATCTATCAAACGCATAATTTGATGGTATATGTGAATGCATTAGTGATCATAATTTACCCTTCAATGATGAGTTTGCAATACAACAGTTTACCAGCCACGTAAGCATAAGACAGCACAAAGTCTACCTAATCGTTTGATTAAACAAACAATACGTACAGTGATCATTCTTTCTCAACACTGTGGAATTGTAATGTTCCAGCCTTACGTCAATAGACGAGTTTACCCTAAACAGAAAATCAGAATACATGGGACGAAGATCTGTTGGACATATAACTAAATGTAATTATATTTGAGCCGTATATACCCTTAATGACCCCAGGTTAATTGGTATAGACCTAAAGCTCAGTTAACCAACCAATTATTTATTACCATACGTCGGCCTCAAACAACCATACAATTACTGCTTCTTCATCGTGCGCTGAACAAGGAATAGAATTAGCATGATAATGCGACCATTCATCAGAGATAAATGAAAAACATTTGATAAAGAAAAAAGAAGTAATTTCTTTTAGCGGAAATTAATGGCACGTCATCGCTTCCCGAACAACAATTAATTGGGGAACGACACAGTAGTATTTTATCAATATCAAAATTATTTAATCATCGCATCCTACTCATGGAATATATTTAGATGGAATAATATATTTAATTATCAAAGGAGTGAGGATGGATTCTTATAGTTTGATTGTTTTATGAAATAATTTTAACTTATAATAATAATTATAGCAATAATAATGATGATAATGATAATAATGATAATAATAATAATAATATATTTCGAAAGAGGGGATGCTAAATCATTGAAGTTATAATGGATACATGTTACCGAATACATCTCTGATGAAACTTTGAAGAATAATGATGAAACTTGGTTTAAGAAACTGTGATATTGATGAAGCAGCTTCGTCTCGACCAGGCCGTCCAAACCCGCCATGTTGATGGCAAACGAAGAATTGGAGGATGCTGGGTAATGGGGTCAAGCAGGGCAAGTCGCTGACCCCAAGACCATTAATGCAGAAACTGTAGTTACAGAAGCACTTCAGGTCACCAACCGAACATGAAATTATTGTAAAAGGTCACCTCATCAAAGTGGACAATCAGCCCACCTAGCTTCTATTTCCCTTACATTTCCAATTCCAATCTCGTAAATTCTGCCATCACACCCTTTTCAACCCATACCTTCCAGTTTGTCGCACGCGACGAATATAGTCTTACCTCTGACTACAGTGACGAGAGAGAGGCATTCTCTCACGACTCGACGATGGAATGAAGATTGGTTGATTGACTATTAGCAGTTTGAGGCCCGTCTCAACTACCGGGGTGTCATTAAGGCCATCAACGTCACGTTTTATAAGCATCAGTCGTAGCCTGGGTGTTAGAAGCTACCTGGCTAACCACAAGATGGACGGGGGTTCGATTCTCGGTGGGTGTACAGTGGTAGATACGAGAAGGGAGGGCGTAAAACACTCCTTGTATTTGATGAGTGTCATAACACTGCGTTCAGGAATTTAAGTTGTAGCTTCTGCTGAGGGGAAAACCTATCCTTCACCAAAGAGAAAAGCTTGGTCACAGGTAAGCTTGGCCTAAAGCTGAAGAAAGCTGATATAGACTTGATATCAAGCTCGCTCTCTCTCTCTCTCTCTCTCTCTCTCTCTCTCTCTCTCTCTCTCTCTCTCTCGTGTGATGCATAAACATAGACCTTGGGAGCAAAATTGTTAAGAGAGCTTTTGAAGCGTCGAAGCCTCGGGAAGAATGATGAGAATAAGTTGTGCAGGGCATCAAAGCCACGAAGAAATTCCCGTCTTAAGACTGAAACGAGGAAGAAGGAATTCACTCCCAAGTGACGGCGATAAGGTCCACAGTCGATCGAGATAAGACTTCTCTCTATAACTACGAGGAGGAGGAAGAGGAGGAGGAAGACGATCGGCGAACTGTGTGAGAAAAAAGATGTGATGGAGGGGGAGATGTACGAGAACATAAGACCAAAAGAAGGAGGAAGAGGAGGAGGAAGAGAAGGGGAAGTGCATGACCCCGAGGGGCTTGAAGTTACTGCCACGACCTGCAGGTGGGGAAAAGGAGTGTAAGAGGAGAGGCGTTTGGCGAGATGGTGAAAATCCACGAAGCCAGAGTTATAGACGGATGGAACATACATGGGAGAACCTGAGTGTGGCCCTAGATAATACGGGTGAGACCATAGGGTTGTGAATCCCCTTAACCAGATCCTAACCTAAGGATCCACTTTCTTGATTCTTAAGAGGATTAAGATACCCCTAAATCAGGATTAAGATACCCCCAGATCAGGATTGATACCCCTAATTAGGATTAAGATACCCCCAGATCCAAAGAAAAGGAGGTTCTTTATGATCCTAGATAACAAATGCGACTTTGTAGTTTGAGGTTTTACATTATTATTATCATCTCATAATACTTTCCTCCTCTCCCACGACGCTTGAAAACGTCACTTGTCAAGACTTGGGTCGTCACCCTAATTCCATTTTTCTCTTCACCCCACAAACTTTACCTTCACTCCAGAATACTTTTCTTCACACCACAGCTCTTGTGTCTTCCTCTCACAGCACTTCCCTTCACCCCACTACATAGGCATTCACCCCACAACTGTTGTGTTCACCCCCCAAGAAAGCACTTTTCTTCTCCCACAACACTTTTGTTTTACACTGTCCAAAGCCTGTGTCTTCACCCCACAACACCTACGTCTTCACCCCACAACACCTGTGTCTTCACCCCACAACACCTACGTCTTCACCCCACAACACCTGTGTCTTCACCCCACAACACCTGTGTCTTCACCCCACAACACCTACGTCTTCACCCCACAACACCTGTGTCTTCACCCCACAACACCTACGTCTTCACCCCACAACACCTGTGTCTTCACTCCACAACACCTGTGTCTTCACTCCACAACACCTGTGTCTTCACTCCACAACACCTGTGTCTTCACTCCACAACACCTGTGTCTTCACCCCACAACACCTGTGTCTTCACCCCACAACACCTACGTCTTCACCCCACAACACCTACGTCTTCACCCCACAACACCTACGTCTTCACCCCACAACACCTACGTCTTCACTCCACAACACCTGTGTCTTCACTCCACAACACCTGTGTCTTCACCCCACAACACCTGTGTCTTCACCCCACAACACCTGTGTCTTCACCCCACAACACCTGTGTCTTCACTCCACAACACCTGTGTCTTCACCCCACAACACCTGTGTCTTCACCCCACAACACCTGTGTCTTCACCCCACAACACCTGTGTCTTCACCCCACAACACCTGTGTCTTCACCCCACAACGCCTGTGTCTTCACCCCACAACGCCTGTGTCTTCACCCCACAACGCCTGTGTCTTCACCCCACAACGCCTGTGTCTTCACCCCACAACGCCTGTGTCTTCACCCCACAACGCCTGTGTCTTCACCCCACAACGCCTGTGTCTTCACCCCAACAACGCCTGTGTCTTCACCCCCACAACGCCTGTGTCTTCACCCCACAACACCTGTGTCTTCACCCCACAACACCTGTGTCTTCACCCCACAACACCTACGTCTTCACCCCACAACACCTACGTCTTCACCCCACAACACCTACG
>NC_092230.1:39568098-39578098 GCF_036320965.1 Panulirus ornatus
TTTGTTTTTTTTTGTTTTTATTTCAGATATATGATATCACTATATTGTTATATCCTTCGCACACAATACCCATCTCCCCCTCCATCAATTTAGCAACCCCCCCCCCCCCCTCTCTCTCTCTCTCTCTCTCTCTCTCTCTCTCTCTCTCTCTCTCTCTCTTTACCCCTGTCTTCCAGCCGGGCCCGGCGAAAGCGATCTCTCAGCCCGACAGACGATCGGATCCTACAAGGCTGGGATGGATCACCTCGTTTATAACCCGGTTCGAATCCTCCATCCCTCCCCCTCTCCTCCCTCCCTCCCTTCCCACCACCAAATGAGACTCGAAAACCTTCAAGTAACACCAGGGCTGCTTCGGGAAGGCTATTTGGAAAGGCTCAAGATGAAGTGCAACTGTTAGGAGAGACTTGATAAAGTGTGGGGGTTTTTCCCCGCGAGACCCTAAATACATTAAGTCATGATGCATAAATGATGCATGAAGGACATGTTCCTACAACCCTTCTTCTTACTCATGACATGTTCCTACAGCCCTTCTTCTTACTCATGACATGTTCCTACAACCCTTCTTCTTACTCATGACATATTCCCACAACCATTTAAGAAACCCGCTTCAGAATATATCACTAGATTACATTAAGTGCCTCAGAGTATTTGAATAAATTAAGTATATATATATATAAATTTTTTTGGGGTGTGGGTATATATCTTTTTGTGGGAGAGCTTTAAGAAATATGATGTAACCAGTGCACATCACTCGTTGCCTTGAGAAGGAACGCGTAGAGTCATAGCGGCTTGAGATGTGTTTCCATAATGTGGGCTTTTCGAAGGCGTTATTAAGGCATTATTAAAATGAGTATGCTCAGGTCAACGTTTCCAAGAAATTTCCCTAATCAGTTTTTTCCTCAAAAGAATGTGAATGGAATAACGTACAAGGAAAGTAATTAAGGATGATAATAATAATAATAATGATAATAATGATAATGATAATAGGAATAATGATAATAATAATAATAGGAGTAATGATAATAATCAATAATCAATAATCAATATTATTCATAATAATGATATTCATGATGATAATAATAATTGTAATGATAATATTAGCAATGATAATAATAATAATAATAATAATAATGATAATGATAATTCAGGAAACTAGTTTAAATTTACAAGTGCCACACGTCTTTTCAATAGTCCCTCCTCCCCGCCCAATCAATCATGGTCGCTGACAATTTAATTCGTTCGGATAATCGACTCCAGCTGAAGGACACCTCGACTAAGGAGGTTCCTTCCCCCCCCCCTCTCCCTGAATGTAGCGGGGTTGGCCCGCGTCTTGCATTACTTATTGATCTTCCTCCAACGACGCTCTGTTAACATGTAAATGAGGGAATGTCGCGGGCCAGATTGGAGGAGGGACATGGGGGGATAAGAAACACGAGCTTAAGAATGGGCTGAGAATCTTTACCACAAGTGGAATTTTCTTCAAAAAATTTTCTTCAAAATATATATATATATATATATATATATATATATATATATATATATATATATATATATATATATATATATAAGGAAGTAAAAATCCTACCCTCGTGTTCCCTTTTGTCGTAGAAGGCGACTAAGAGGAGCTGGAGTGCAGTGTTGGATCCTCTTCTTGTATTTCATTTTCTAAAAGACGGAACAGAAACTGAAGGAGTCGAGCGGGGAGTGGCCACCTTACCTCGAAGGATCAGGCTGGGTGAGGTGTCTGAATGTGTGTGTGTGTGTGGATGTCAGCAGGACGACGAGAGGAAAGATTGGATAATATGTTTGAGGTAACGGAACCTGGATGTTCTGACCCTGAGAGACACAAAGCTTAAGGGGAAGGGTGAAGAATGCTTTGGAAATGTCCTAAGGGGTGATGTGTGGGGATTGCGGAAAGGTGAGAGAGAGAGAGAGAGAGAGAGAGAGAGAGAGAGAGAGAGAGAGAGAGAGAGAGAGAGAGAGAGAGAGAGAGCAAAGAAGGGGGTAGGGGGTATAGCACTTGTACTGAAGGAGAAGTTGTCATTATGTGTGAAAGACTCTTAAGGACCTGAGACCCAGATTCATGTGGATTAAAGTGAAAACGAATTTTTGAGAGGTTGATGGTACCACTGTATTATAACAGCAGGTGGAACAAAGGTGATTGTTCAAATTACAGCGGAATAAGTCTTGAAAACTTGTGTGGATAGTGGTGGCTGAGAGGGTGCTGGCATGCGCAGAACATCAGTATGTGGAGGAACAATGTGGTTTTCAGAGTGGTACAGGATGCTTGGACCAGGTGTTTGCTTTGAAGAATTGGTGTCAGAAAGACCTTGAGAAACAGAAAGATTTGTAGACGGTATTTATGGATTTAAAGAAAGCATATGATAGGGTTGATAGAGATGCTTAGTGGAAGGTGGTATGAATGTATGGTGTAGGGGAAAGCCGTTAAAAGCAGTGTGATCTTTTTTTTCTATCAAGAGTGTAAGGCTTGTGGACACATAGGAAGAGAGGAGAGTAATTGGTTCCAAAGGTAGGTTGGTCTGCTGCAGGGATGTGTGATATCACCATGTTAATTTATCTATGGATGGAGTGGTGAGGGAGGTAAATGCGTAGGTCTTGGGGGAGAGGGGCGGGTTTGCAATCTGTTGTAGTTGGTAGGTCTGGTAGGTAGGTAGTTCAGTTGCTGTTTGCACGTGACATAGCTCAGTTGGCAGAACTGAGTGAGAAACTGTAGAAGTTGGAGTCTGAGATTGGGAGAGTGCATGAAAGGAGGAAGTTGACAACTAATGTGGCTGAAAGGAAAGTGATGGGGTTTAGCAGAGGAGAGAGACAGCCCGGTTTGAGTGTGGGTTTTGCAAGGAGAGAACCTGGAGGAAGTGGGTTGTTTCACATAATTGTAAATGGACATGGCAGTGGATGGAACCATCGTAGCCGAAGTGAGCCATAGGGTGGGTGAGGGGGCGAAGGCCTGGGCGCATTGAGGAGTGTGTGGAAAGCGAGGTCACTGTCCGTAAGGGCAAAGTAATGAGGGTGTGAGGGCATGTACGGGATAAAGAAAAATGGAGTGATGTGGTATAGAGGACGCGACGTACTTTCTCTAGGTTGAACCAGGGCATATGATGTGGTCAGGGGAGAATCATGTAATGGTCTATTCTCTTCCGTACGCTCCCTTTTGAACGCAGGAAGGGCGAGTATATATCTATATCTATCTATCTATCTATATCTATCTATATATATATATATATATATATATATATATATATATATATATATATATATATATATATATGATATTAGTTGCTGCCGAACCACTTTCTGTGGGTAAAGCTGAAGAGTGAGGAAGAAGGGAAATTAAAGTAATCTTGATAAATTGCATTGTCCCGGGTGACGTCATACCATTTCTCTGGGAAAAACAAATTAAACCCCCAACTGTCCCTTAACGACTCCATTAACTGTAACGACCGAGCAACTCAGTTACTGCTCGATGGCGAAAAGAAAGAAAATGGTGGTGAGAATGACGAACCGTAAATCATGTATTGAGGTTAGACTTTTTTTTTTTTTTCATGGAAACCCATGTAAGGATTGGAATTGGAATGATATACGTAATAGTAAGAAGAATTAGATCATTTCTTTTCACGTTACTTGAGACGACACGGGAATTAAAATGCCTTGATCAAATGCCTTCTCCTTCACGCCTTACGTAGTATACCATAGCTTCAGACAGGGACCCATTTTACCGACCAATCCTCAAGGGAGGATGAACGGCTGGGTTGACAGTGGACGGACTGCCACAACCAGGGTTCGAACCCATGCGCTCGGACCCTCTGGACGGCAGTGCGTCACGATCAGCAACGTTAACCGTTACACCACATATACAATGTATATATGTACATGACAGCTAGAGACTGAGTGTGAACGAGTGTGGCCTTTGTTGTCTTTTCCTAGCACTACCTCGCACGCATGCGGGGGAAGGGGGTTGTTATTTCATGTGTGGCGGGGTGGCGACGAGGATGAATAAAGGCAGCAAGTATGAATTATTTACATGTGTGTTTATGTATTTCTGTGTATGTATATGTATGTATACATTGAAATGTATAGGTGTGTATATGTGCGTGTGTGGACGTGTATTTATATACATGTGTATGTGGGTGGGTTGGGCCATTCTTTCATCTGTTTCCTTGCGCTACTTCGCTAACGCGGGAGACAGCGACAAAGTATGTATATATATATATATATATATATATATATATATATATATATATATATATATATATATATATATATATGAAGGCATGTACAGAGCATCAGATTGGGGAAGAGCAGTGTGGTTTCAGAAGTGGTAGAGGATGTGTGGATCAGGTGTTTGCTTTGAAGAATGTATGTGAGAAATACTTAGAAAAGCAAATGGATTTGTATGTAGCATTTATGGATCTGGAGAAGGCATATGATAGAGTTGATAGAGATGCTCTGTGGAAGGTATTAAGAATATATGGTGTGGGAGGCAAGTTGTTAGAAGCAGTGAAAAGTTTTTATCGAGGATGTAAGGCATGTGTACGTGTAGGAAGAGAGGAAAGTGATTGGTTCTCAGTGAATGTAGGTTTGCGGCAGGGGTGTGTGATGTCTCCATGGTTGTTTAATTTGTTTATGGATGGGGTTGTTAGGGAGGTGAATGCAAGAGTTTTGGAAAGAGGGGCAAGTATGAAGTCTGTTGGGGATGAGAGTGCTTGGGAAGTGAGTCTGTTGTTGTTCGCTGATGATACAGCGCTGGTGGCTGATTCATGTGAGAAACTACAGAAGCTGGTGACTAAGTTTGGTAAAGTGTGTGAAAGAAGAAAGTTAAGAGTAAATGTGAATAAGAGCAAGGTTATTAGGTACAGTAGGGTTGAGGGTCAAGTCAATTGGGAGGTGAGTTTGAATGGAGAAAAACTGGAGGAAGTGAAGTGTTTTAGATATCTGGGAGTGGATCTGGCAGCGGATGGAACCATGGAAGCGGAAGTGGATCATAGGGTGGGGGAGGGGGCGAAAATTCTGGGAGCCTTGAAGAATGTGTGGAAGTCGAGAACATTATCTCGGAAAGCAAAAATGGGTATGTTTGAAGGAATAGTGGTTCCAACAATGTTGTATGGTTGCGAGGCGTGGACTATGGATAGAGTTGTGCGCAGGAGGATGGATGTGCTGGAAATGAGATGTTTGAGGACAATGTGTGGTGTGAGGTGGTTTGATCGAGTAAGTAACGTAAGGGTAAGAGAGATGTGTGGAAATAAAAAGAGCGTGGTTGAGAGGGCAGAAGAGGGTGTTTTGAAATGGTTTGGTCACATGGAGAGAATGAGTGAGGAAAGATTGACCAAGAGGATATATGTGTCGGAGGTGGAGGGAACGAGGAGAAGAGGGAGACCAAATTGGAGGTGGAAAGATGGCGTGAAAAAGATTTTGTGTGATCGGGGCCTGAACATGCAGGAGGGTGAAAGGAGGGCAAGGAATAGAGTGAATTGGAGCGATGTGGTATACCGGGGTTGACGTGCTGTCAGTGGATTGAATCAAGGCATGTGAAGCGTCTGGGGTAAACCATGGAAAGCTGTGTAGGTATGTATATTTGCGTGTGTGGACATATGTATGTACATGTGTATGGGGGTGGGTTGGGTCATTTCTTTCGTCTGTTTCCTTGCGCTACCTCGCAAACGCGGGAAACAGCGACAAAGCAAAAAAAAAAAGAAAAAAAAAAAAAAATATATATATATATATATATATATATATATATATATATATATATATATATATATATATATATATGTAATGCCAAGGATAAAGGAGGTAAATGAAAAAGCATCATATTTGTCTCCCTTATTGTAAAAGTAGTGAGGTTGCCAATTTTAAAAGCATATACCTGTCATACTTTCCCTCCCAACGCAAAGCAAGATTAAAGTTCCAAAGTATAAAGGGGAGAAAATGATTACATATTCCCTGACCCTCTTCGCCTGTTTTGTGCCCGTTTTCTGTGCCATCCAATCACAACTATTAAGTATTTGATAGAAAAAAAACAAATTTCCCAAAGTTTGTATCTGACGCGGGTCTCCACGGTGGAAACTTTTGCTGCCAATCACTGTTCTTGAGGGGGAGAGAGAGAAAAAAGAAAAAGTTTCGACGCATTCAGCACAATCTATCTGAAAAGTATCTGGAGACTTTGGACAATGTCGCTGTACTGAACATTCAGTGTTCGCTTGAGGGGTCGAGAAAATATCCGCACACACACACACACACACACACACACACACACATATATATATATATATATATATATATATATATATATATATATATATATATATATATATATTCCTATGAGTCCACGGGGAAAATGAAACACTAAAAGTTCCCAAGTGCACTTTCGTGTAATAATCACATCATCAGGGGAGACACAAGAAATATAACAGTCAGTTGATATACATCGAAGAGACGAGGCTAGGACGCCAGTTGGTAAACATATATATATATATAGTCCACGATTTTGTATTTCAGGTGTTTACCCAAAATTCCGAAACTGCTTAACAGCATTTTTGTCTAAAATCTTTTTATAATCCTTTCTCGAGGGCGTAGGGAAGAATCAAAAATGTTATTCAACCTATTACATATTTAGTTATGCGTGTGATTATTACTTAAGGGTATAAAGATATAGATAGGAATCCATTTCATATATACATATCTTCATCTAAACATCTTCATCTAATGACTCTTTGAAATTACTTACAATATGCAAGTTACTTACAATATACAATTTTCATTCCATATATATTAAAAAAAGGTCACAGGACTAATTCTTCTATATGACTACCTTAAATACCCGGCAAGAGGGGGTGGGGGGAATCATTCCCTGCGTTACAAAGAAGAAAAATCTAAAACATCTCTCGAATTTCGTAAGATATTCTACGTCATCAGTCATTCATGATATGAATCACTTTCGCTCTCTAGCTTTCGGACCCTTAAATTCCCATTCATAGCACCATCCCTAAAAGAAAAAAAAAAAACCCAAAGAAGGGAAACTTTAAATAAATCTCATAGTGTTCTGTCCTTGTAGATACACAGCTGTGAAAATATGCTAATTATAAACTTCCTCACGCAGGAATTACAAGCTTCTCGTGCAAAAGAATATCATCATAAATGCAGGAGAGAGAGAGAGAGGGAGAGATGAGTGCTTTCAAGTAAAATGCTTTCAGTTAGGAATTCTGAAGTTTGAAGAGAGAAACAACAAAGTTTTGTTACAAGAGAATATCAAATGGAAATTCTTCAAATGTCTTCCTGAGTTTTCCTGTAGATTAACACCTTATCTGGATTTGTCTCCCTTTCTTATGTTTTTTTTTTTTTTTTTACGGATATGGTGTGATTTTCTGACGGAAAACTGAAAGCTATTGCTCTCTGTCTCTCTCTCTGTATATATGTATATATGTATATATGTATATATGTATATATGTATATATAAGTGAGTCAGTTGTTGTTCGCTGATGATACAGCGCTGGTGGCTGATTCATGTGAGAAACTGCAGAAGTTGGTGACTGAGTTTGGTAAAGTGTGTGGAAGAAGAAAGTTGAGAGTAAATGTGAATAAGAGCAAGGTTATTAGGTACAGTAGGGGTGAGGGTCAAGTCAATTGGGAGGTGAGTTTGAATGGAGAAAAACTGGAGGAAGTGAAGTGTTTTAGATATCTGGGAGTGGATCTGTCAGCGGATGGAACCATGGAAGCGGAAGTGGATCATAGGGTGGGGGAGGGGGCGAAAATTTTGGGAGCCTTGAAAAATGTGTGGAAGTCGAGAACATTATCTCGGAAAGCGAAAATGGGTATGTTTGAGGGAATAGTGGTTCCAACAATGTTGTATGGTTGCGAGGCGTGGGCTATGGATAGAGGTGTGCGCAGGAGGATGGATGTGCTGGAAATGAGATGTTTGAGGACAATGTGTGGTGTGAGGTGGTTTGATCGAGTAAGTAACGTAAGGGTAAGAGAGATGTGTGGAAATAAAAAGAGCGTGGTTGAGAGAGCAGAAGAGGGTGTTTTGAAATGGTTTGGGCACATGGAGAGAATGAGTGAGGAGAGATTGACCAAGAGGATATATGTGTCGGAGGTGGAGGGAACGAGGAGAAGAGGGAGACCAAATTGGAGGTGGAAAGATGGAGTGAAAAAGATTTTGTGTGATCGGGGCCTGAACATGCAGGAGGGTGAAAGGAGGGCAAGGAATAGAGTGAATTGGAGTCATGTGGTATACAGGGGTTGACGTGCTGTCAGTGGAGTGAATCAAGGCATGTGAAGCGTCTGGGGTAAACCATGGAAAGCTGTGTAGGTATGTATATTTGCGTGTGTGGACGTGTGTATGTACATGTGTATGGGGGGGGGAGGTTGGGCCATTTCTTTCGTCTGTTTCCTTGCGCTACCTCGCAAACGCGGGAGACAGCGACAAAGTATAAAAAAAAAAAAAAAAAAAAAAAAAAATATATATAATATATATATATAATATATATATATATATATATATATATATATATATATATATATATATATATATATATATATATAGATATATCCCTTGATGATGTGATCATTACACGAAAGTGCACTTGGGAACTTATCGTATTTCATTTCTCTTTGAAATACCGGTAATTTACGTTTTATATATATATATATATATATATATATATATATATATATATATATATATATATATATATATATATATATCTCAAAACTTCAAATCGAGGATAAGCGGAAGAAATATTTTCAAGTAAATGAATGTATGCATGAAACCCAGACAGCTGGGAACAAGATACACTACAACAATAATTCATCAGAGGCGAATGTATCACACTACAGCTAAGTACATTGGCCTTACCGAGTATACACACATTCATCACCCCGACACCAGACTGCACCTACGCATTATAAACTTAAGACAAATTATTCTGCAAGTCAGTCATGTCATGTGATGTATATGTCGCGTCAGGAACAGTATGTAGTGATGAAACATCAATAAACTGCCATGAATTCATCACCACACATTCATTACACACACACACACACACACACACACACACACACGTATGACAGAGACTCTTAGGCATTATCCATCCTGTGTTCACTAACATATGTAAAAAGTCTTCGCTTATATGGACCCATATTTCAATAGCAATATGACTAAAGTTTGATGGGCTAACCAGCTCATTTTTCCACAAGCACACCAGAAACTCATCGAATTTATCAAGAAAATTCTGAAACTCTGTAACAACGGGGGAAAAATGTGTACTTAACCGATATTTCAGTAAGAAAATATGAATAGAATCTTTCGAACGCCTTAAAAACCCCCCTCCTCATACATTCCAAAACTCACATTTCACATAAGCTACATTTCATCAACAACACATCCTATCATCGTACCGTCTCATATCTCACTCATACAAAAAAACTTGAGGATTCAAATTACATTCACCACACCTGCCATTCCACTCCTCAAGACACAATTACTTCAGAGAACCACCGCAAATAAATATGTTCAGCGGAACTTCTTGGATACGAGTTAGTGATGCACAGACAAGCTGTTGGTTTAGAGTTAAATGTGATGATGCACACGTAAGCCTCCACCTTGCTTGTAAATTTATTAACGGGATCTGAGGATTTCAAAGGCAATCAAGTTTACTGCTGGCAGTCACAGAGAAAAACACATGTTGTAAAATATAAAGCTTGAGTTTATTATCTGCTCATCACATATATGGCATTAATAAGATCAAAAGCATTTATGATTAACATCTTGTTTATTAAATCGCATGATACGGTCTGTAGTCTGGAAAATAGAGTGGGTCTTTTTCATGAGAAATGGTTTAATTAAGACTATATTACCGTGAGTTTGGTGGTATACAGACGGACTTAATGTCATGGGTGTCTGCTAATGTCTTTATGATGTTCTTTTCATAATCAAATCTATGATCTAAAACCCCTTTTTTGAAATCTTTGCATCTCATTAAAG
>NC_092230.1:39583098-39608098 GCF_036320965.1 Panulirus ornatus
GGGTCTATGAAAAGGTAAATGATGGAATCAAATGCTGTTCTTATTACCACCCAGATCCTCTGTGCTTCTCAGTCCCCGTGGAACCTCTCGCAGTCTAGGGCTGAGTAGAAAAGGACTGTGACTTGTCTGTGTGTGTGTGTGTGTGTGTGTGTGTGTCTTCTTAGGGGTTGTGTTGGTTCACGAGGTGAAAGTGTCGGCTAAGGGGTTCAGGAACTGTAGCTCT
The DNA here is from genome assembly GCF_036320965.1 of Panulirus ornatus. Lineage (NCBI taxonomy): Eukaryota > Metazoa > Arthropoda > Malacostraca > Decapoda > Palinuridae > Panulirus > Panulirus ornatus. The sequence goes on from NC_092230.1 coordinate 39,583,322, forward strand.
TTGCTCCGATAATGTTACATATCCTCCATATTCCTCCTTCCCTGCCTCATGCCTGCGTTCCTACTCTGGAAAAGTATCAGTACAGGAGGGGAAGAGAGGGTTTCCAGACCTTAGTTGAGTCGCGCCCGTCTTAGTTACCTTCTACGTACACACACACACACACACACACACACACACACACACACACATACATTTATATATGTATATGTATGATAAGACTTATCACCCGATATATAACCAATGCTCTATTCTTTGAAATATTCAATGCCTAGAATACATTTTACAAAGAATTTCTTGCGATCCCAAATAATTATTTCCTCATTTAGTTAATAAAATATTATCTCGAGATATTTTTATAGCAGATATATTCTCTGATGTGCCTTTTTCCTCTCTCTCTCTCTCTCTCTCTCTCTCTCTCTCTCTCTCTCTCTCTCTCTCTCTCTCTCTCTCTCTCTCTCTCTCGTTGGCATTTCCAGCCAAAAAAAAAGAGATCATAATCATCTTTTTATGATTTTATTTCGATTGTTTAATTCAGGATAGTTGGTTGGTTGGGTTTTAAAACTATATCAACTGCCAGGGTTATATATTATATATTTATATAAAAACCTCTCGAATAAATCTTTTCACACATTCTTCAGCTGTCCAAAGTAGTTCTTGTACCATAAATGCTCTTACAACAAATTGGGCTCTTAAAATTTCTTCCATTTTATATAGAAAGTATAAGTCATTTTTCTTATATTCTTAAGATTCTTTTCCGTTTTCTGTTAGAATGTTAATATGGATAATATAGTCAACTTTCCTTATTCTATTATGGTATGACTGTTTTATTATCAATTTCTGATGTACCTCTTTCAGTCAGAAGTACTTTAACTTATAAACATTTTTTTTATGTTTTAGTTACATACAAATTACTAAGTGATGTCAAGTCATCATAGCTCGTGATATGACCCGATATTCATCGAAGCACCTTTGTCTATCAAAGATCCCGTTTTCTGTGTGTGTGTCTGTGTGTCAACAGAAATTATGATTTATTCTTCTTCAATCCAAAGTGACCATAAATACGCCTCACGGACGATACACTACGGCAATAATATGCTAATGATTCACCATGACTTGTATAATCAATGTGGCGCGGTGCGACCCATTGTGATTAATAATGCAAGTGTGGGATGAATCACCCCTTAGTCTCTCTCTCTCTCTCTCTCTCTCTCTCTCTCTCTCTCTCTCTCTCTCTCTCTCTCTCTCTCTCTCTCTCTCATAGGACGGGCCTGATTGCCGGTTCTCTGGGTCCGAACACGGTCATGAAGCCTTACTAATGGCCAAAGTTGGTAGCGAGCACCTGAGAGAGGGAGAGGCTACCAGGCAACAGCTATTCAACTTGATGTTTAAACGTAATATATTAGAGTCATATACAACACACACACACACACACACACACACACACACACACACACACACACACACAAGCGCGCGGGCGTTCATACCCCATGCGATGAGGTTTCCATGTACTGGTATCTTGATGTTGGAGATGTTGACGTGGTGGCTGGGTTTGTGGCCAGGAATTGGGGTCTGTTCGTACGTCAGGCAGCTCTGTACGGGCCGCCTAGGGGTCGAGTCTATATATATATATATATATATATATATATATATATATATATATATATATATATATATATATATATATATATTCTTCTGGTGTTAAGAATAGTGCTTAGACCATAGGCACTTTATATATGTAACCCATGACAAAGTAGTTTCGAAATCATCAAGGTGATAACTGTATGCATACCTGAAAATACTCAAGATAGTTCATTATTTCTCGTATCAAAATTTAGATTAAAAATAATTCTTCTTGAAGGTAATCGGTCAATCTCGGAGCCATCATTAGAGTGAGGGTATTTACATATCATCACACAATGTCAAGTTTATGAAAGATTACCTTTGGCCTCTGGCGATGGTCATTTGTTCTAGACCCGCCCTAGGCCGTTCATCTTCAAGACAAGGTTTGCAGCGCCCTCCAACAATGCACGAGATAAATAAAAAATAATTCACTATTTGACTGTGACAAATGACACAATCCTTACTCCTGAAATGAGGTTTTTGGGTTGCCATTCCTTGGTAGTGGAGAAATAACGGTGTGGAAATAACGCTAAGGGACGTTGTCCTTCCGTTTTCAATAACTGATGTTTTAGTGGTGTAGTGGCCACACGGTCTACGCCTGTAACTACATATGTCATGGTTCGAATCCCATCCCGGTATCCCTCATCTTCCAGTGACTGGGGAAATGTGTTGCTAAGCTCAGTATGATTAATTACTCATTTACCAATGACTTCAGTTAATTTCCCAGAACAATAATATATATATAAGATGCACATTTAGATGTGTCCATTATTAAGTCTTAAGCCGTAGGTACATAACATTAGTTATGATTAAAAGGATAATTATTTTACATAATTATGATTAAAAGGATAATTATTTTACAAATTTATGAGCAAAGTTACATTGGAATCAGCAAAGGTCAATTCAGAGATATTTAGTATTTCTCTTTTGACTAACAAGGATAAATAGTTTGAATTCACCAAGTAAATTACATAACCTATTTTAAGTTTGTCTTCCATGATAACTTGTTAGCAACTTGACGTTCGCCCATGTTCTCAGCTTAGGAAATTCTGGATTGTATAAATACCCGAATGTGCTAAACGGTAGAAAATAGGATAATGGGTGGCATTAAACAGAAAACGGGCCATTAGCTTCGAAATTCCATCAACAATTGAGAATGTAATGTTCCTGATTTAATTGTCTTAACTGTTTAATGTCATGATCTCATAACCTAGTACTTTTACGAAGCCTGGTTTATTTCTAACCATTAGCCAGCTATTCCAAGGTACATCCAGAATTGCGCTGATGACCGTAATATTCAAAGATATTCTTACCATTCTCGTCTCTGATATTCTCGCTCTTATATTAGGGTTTCATAATTTTCCAATTTCAGTACTTCAGGATATTCCACTCAGAATACTTTGAAAGCCTAGTCATAAAATTATGATATTCCAACCTGAAATCTTCGATGGTCTAGTCATCATGCTGTAGGATATTCAGCCAGAATTTTTCGATAATCTAGGATATTCTGGCCTTGCTACTCCCAAAGATTCAAACCACAGTAACCTGTGCTTCAAGACATTCTAGTTACAATATTAAAAAAAAAGAATAGCCATTTCAAGATATTCTGTTCATAATATTTTGATATATTCTGACCACAATGATACAGGATATTCTAGAGATCATAATACTTCGAAATAATCCAAACAAGAACCAAATACTCTGATATTCTAACCACAATATTCCACAACATTTTAGCCACAAACACTCCAAGATATTCATGCCACAAGATTCTAAGACGATCTAACCACAGTAATGTAAGTTATCTAATACCAGACACACACACACACACACACACACACACACACACACACACACACCCACACACACAGAAGGTGGGGTGATGATGTTGAACACAACAGTACGAAGGAATAGTTAAATGGTGGAAGGGAGGCGGAGGGAATTGGTTCGCTTGATAAATCCTACCATTAAAACTCAACCTGCAGGAGTCTGAGAGAGAGACTTTGGAACATAGATTGTACCAAGCTCCCACCTCGCGAGAAATATCATGGACTCGCACTATCTGCTGACTGATATCAGAATAAGGTTTAAGGACGTCGATAAGGAAATGTTTTAGGTGAGCTGTTCACCCCATTACCAAAGGACGGACATTAATAAGCATAAGCGTAAACGCCTCCACCCACTGCACATAATGAAGTACAAAGACGTGAGAGAGTCCAGAGAAGAGCGACAAAAACCGGAGTTGATGAGAGGGAACTGAGTTAGAGAGAGAGAGAGAGAGAGAGAGAGAGAGAGAGAGAGAGAGAGAGAGAGAGAGAGAGAGAGAGGCTGGAGATTGATACGGTGCCTATCATATATATATATATATATATATATATATATATATATATATATATATATATATATATATATATATATATATATGAAAGGATGCAGGGGGAGGTTCTGCTTGCCTCAGTAGAGGGATAGTGGATGACATGGTACAAGGTAAGTGAGGAAAGGGGTGAATATTGGCATCGTGTAGAAGTTAAAGCTGATTGACTGTCGAGAATGTTGAAGAGATGAGATCCCACACTGGTGTAGAATTCCCTTCCTCGTACACTACCTACAGTAGATAAGAAACAGTTAATTACACACACATATGTGTGTGTTAGTGATGGAATAGAAGGATGATAACCTAAGCATAAAAGCAAATCAATTATTGTTTTATGTTAACCGAGACGGCATGAGCAAATGAGGTCTTAATTAGCGCTTGATTGACGCTATATATATATATATATATATATATATATATATATATATATATATATATATATATATGTATATATATATATATATATATATATATATATATATCTTTCATACTATTCGCCATCTCCCGCATTAGCGAGGTAGCGTTAAGAACAGAGGTCTGGACCTTTGAGGGAATATCCTCACCTGGCCCCCTTCTCTGTCCCTTCTTTTGGAAAATTAAAAAAACTGAGAGGGGAGGATTACCAGCTCCCCGCTCCCTTCCCTTTTGGTCGCCTTCTACGACACGCAGGGAATACGTGGGAAGTATTCTTTCTCCCCTATCCCCAGGGATATATATATATATATATATATATATATATATATATATATATATATATATATATATATATATATATATATATATATTCCCTATCCTGAGTCAGTTACCCATTTGTCAGCTAACCAGTAGGCTATGGTTTGTTTTGTCTGAATATTAAAAACTTTTAACATTTTGTAGGTGGAATTCTAAAACTTCAACACTTTACTAATTGCCACATTCAACTGAACGTGTAACTTAATGTTGTGATCTTTGACCAAGCTATGTTGTATAAATGATATGACTGATAATCCTAAGAGCATTTGATTTTTTTCTTCTTCTTCTTGTAAAGGTTATGGCGATCATAATAAACATTCCAGTGCTTAAAAATATACAGAGAGAGAGAGAGAGAGAGAGAGAGAGAGAGAGAGAGAGAGAGAGAGGTGCTCATTACATACATTCCAAAACTTAGACATTAACCTAAAAGCCACATTGTCTCGGTAGAAGTCGTAATTGAATTGAAAATGTCTTGACTTTTATTAGATACAAAAAAAAAAAAAAAGCATTCAGAAAACCTTAAAAGCTTTTAACCTACTCTGCGAGACGCATATATTTCGCCAGTTACCTCATTTACAGAGAAAGTAATTTAAGTGATTTATTATTTTTACTGAGTCAAGCAAAAAAAGAAAATGGATGAATCCATTTTCTTTACCACTTAGCATTGCACACACTTAGGCATATTTACAGAACATCTCATAATGATGGTTTGTACTTAGGTTAAGCGGTTTGGAATCATGATTTTATATCATTAAAGAAAGTTTATAGTTAACGCAGTGTCCCCTCCCGGCTCTGTTTTTCTTTTGGTGTCTCCTTTTCGTGTTTGAGATCATATATGATGTTTTTGTTTCCTGCTCTTTAACTCCACAAGGAGCATATATATATATATATATATATATATATATATATATATATATATATATATATATATATATTTTTTTTTTTTTTTTCTTTCATAGTATTCGCCACTTCCCGCGTTAGAGAGGTAGTGTTAAAAACAGAGGACTGGGCCTTTGAGGGAATATCCTCACCTGGCCCCCTTCTCTGTTCCTTCTTTTGGAAAATCAAAAGAAAAAAAAAAAAAAACGAGAGGGGAGGATTTCCAACCACCCGCTCCCTCCTCTTTTAGTCGCCTTCTACGACACGCAGGGAATACGTGGGAAGTATTCTTTCTTCCCTATCCCCAGGTATATATATATATATATATATATATATATATATATATATATATATATATATATATATATATATTCCTATGAAATTTATGTTGGAAAGGATCACAATTTTGCGCGTGATCAAGTATATTCCTATGAGTCCACGAAATGAAACACGATAAGTTTCCAAGTGCACTTTCGTGTAATAATCACATCATCAGGGGAGATACATGTGAGAAATATAACTGACTATTATATTTCTCTCTTGTGTCTCCCCTGATGATGTGATTATTACATGAAAGTGCACTCCCCGGACTCATAGGAATATCTATCTATCTGTCTATCTATCTATATCTATATCTATTAGCAGTTATAACAAGGTAGGTGGCCTTTGTGGCCCTGGCTTTCGTTATAGACCTCAGACCCAAATAACCAACCAATCAACTGAACATCGTTGTGGTTAGGGTTGCTCTCGCCTCAAAGGCAGTGGCAAAGACAACGAGAAAACGAACCACAAATGATTACGATAGTTGGATTTCCCTCGTCTGGCATTTACCCTCGTCTGACGTAACTCCAATTCGAACCGAATCATAAACGAATTCTAATATGTTTTTTCTTTTTTGTTTTTTGGTCCGAATTAAGAAAACTTGTAATATATTCATGGCATTTGCTGGTTCATTAAACTTCAAAATGAGATCCAGTACTGATGGGGCGTCCTTTACCACTCGGGTTTAGAATCTGTTTTGTGGGGTTAGATTCTGTTTCTATGACATATTGATGCCATTATGTCCTATAAGATATCCGGAGGTCTTGGTTCTCCACGACACTTATCCTTCATACAGGACGCGAGAACAAGCAGTCGATGAATTTATAATTGTTACCCACCACTTCTGGGATCCTTTTAACTATACTTAACTATACTTGAACAAGCTCGTCACACTGTTTACAAGGATTGGTCTATTTGCCAATAGTGATTAAGGCAGTTTTTGCTATTGGTGATCCTTCCCATTTTCTTTTGAGTGTCCGTCTTCAGCGGTGGAGCACAACGGTACGACCCTTGAGCACGACGGTACGATCCGTCGTGCTCAAGGGTCGTACCGTCGTGCACAAGGGTCGCACCGTCGTGTGCACAAGGATCGTACCGTCGTGCTCAAAGGGATCGTACCGTCGTGCCCAAAGGGATCGTACCGTCGTGCTCAAGGGATCGTACCGTCGTGCCCAAAGGGGTCGTACCGTCGTGCTCGAAGGGGTCGTACCGTCGTGCTCCAAAAGGGGAGGGGGGGGGGGGGGGAGGTCAACAAACTAGCGCCTCTCAGTGTGTAAGACATTAATAATTCTCGTGTTAAGTTATGGACACAGGACTTAGGTCATAATGGGTAAGGCCGCCCACGTCCTCATAGATTCTCCTCTGTAATTAATTCGAGAGACGTTGGGGTCACTGGAGGTATCCCCCCCCCCTCCCTCACTGACACACACACACACACACACACACACACACACACACACACACACACACACACACACACACACACACACACATGACCTGGCCCAGCAGCGGTACGTTCCAACGACTCTGTTGAGGGTTTACGTCCCTAATGCCCAGCCCGGGCCAACTCCCGTTACGTTATGATGGTTAAGGTCGGTGAGGGTACTTGCTTCGTGCGGTATTCTCGACCGTCTTTGCTCTCATTGTGCTGGATTTTCGTCTCTCTCTCTCTCTCTCTCTCTCTCTCTCTCTCTCTCTCTCTCTCTCTCTCTCTCTCCTGGCACACTGTGTGTACTCGTGATGACGTCATTTCCGATGACGGTTTGTGCCGTGGTGTTGTTCTTCTTATGTTGTGTTGCGAGAGAGAGAGAGAGAGAGAGAGAGAGAGAGAGAGAGAGAGAGAGAGAGAGAGAGAGAGAGAGAGAGAGACTTCTGTAATACCCAGCCTGTCAGCACACACTCCCACATGACCCTGTCAGTACTATAGGAAACACGTTATTCAAAATATCTATTTTTTTGTGATAGATAGACGAGGCCGCCCTTACTCACCCGGGGCAATTATAATATGCAAATTCTGCGAGGTCCTTAAAAGGTGGGCCTCTCAGTGCTGAGCATAACAGCTTAATTGGGTTATCAGCGCATTTTTCTCGCCAAGGTAAGCACACGGCTTCCCTGAAGATGATAGTCCAGAGAGAGAGAGAGAGAGAGAGAGAGAGAGAGAGAGAGAGAGAGAGAGAGAGAGATCCTAAACCCCCCCTCTCCCCTCTGCCCACCTTACTGAAAACCACTCCCCTCCCTCCCTCTCCTCTCTCCCCCTACCGACACTCACTCGCGTCAAGAACATGCTAATATCCACAAGGCTTCGTCTCCTTAAACCCAGGTTTCTCATCCCTAAATCCTCAGCTTAATAATAGCCACAACTAGGAACTTGGTCCATGTACACAGATCTTTTTTTCTTTTGTTTTAACAATGGATTTCATTTCATTGAACTAGATTCTATTTTTTTTCCTCTCTATTTCTAAGGTAGAAGAAATGTTCAAGCCACGATGTGAGGTTGAAAGGTCGTGAGGGATGACCTTGTACAGGTTAGGTCAAAGGCCATTGACCTTGTGTATGATAGGATGGAGGGTCAGAGGTCAGCGACCTTATGCACGTTAGGATGTGTGGTCAGAGGTTGATTTCGCTGTACAAAGTAAGGTTGACCTTGCGCCCTGGTCAGGAGGGTCAGGTACAAGGAGGTAATCCGAGGTCAAAGCATAGTTAGTTTAACAGTAAAACAGGCAGTGGTTCTTACTAGCAAGTGGTCAATGTATATAGGTGTATACCAAACTGGTTCTTACTAGCAAGTGGTCGATGTATATAGGTGTATACCAAACTGGTTCTTACTAGTAAGTGTCGATGTATATAGGTTGTATACCAGGATGGTCCTTACTGGCGAGTGGTCGATGTATATAGGTGTATACCAAACTGGTCCTTAGTGGCGAGTGGTCTATGTATATAGGTATATACCAGGAAGGTCCTTACTGGCGAGTGGTCGATTTTATAGGTATATCCCAGACTGGCCCTGGCTGGCAAGTGGTCGTTATTGTATATAGTTATATACCAGGTGGTCTCTATATAAATATAGTTTTGTACCAATAAGTAATCGTTCGTTATATAGAAGTTTGTAGAAGCGAGCGATCCTTAGAAACACATACGCCACACTTTTGAGCAGTGGCTCCAAGTAGGTTTATACCACACTGGTCACTTAAGACTTGAGTGGTCGCTACAAGTAGGTTTATACCACACTGGTCACTTAAGACTTGAGTGGTCGCTATTAAGATTCTTATATCCATGAGTCGTAGTTATATGCGACCATTAAACGCAGGTATGAAACAGAATGGTCCTTAAAGAAGCAAGTGGTCTTTGTACACAGACATGGGTCGTATACACAGACTGTAATGTGGTCTTTAGAATTTTCCTCCAAACACCTGAAGATAGTGTTCTTCATTTTCATTTTTACTTCGGTTTTTGGATGTGATAACTTGACGTTGACGGCCTTAACGACCCTGGCAGTTGATACAGGTCATAACAGCCAGTTAATACAGGTTCCAACAACCAGAGACAACCAACCACACAATCATGTATTCATGTGACAGAAAATCCACTCAGAGGTGATGGCTTCCACTTTGAGATGTACATAGAATGAAATCTTTTCAGAATCCATCTTCCTTCCTTCAAGGTATCTGATCCTCTACGTTCGTATGAATAATATGGGCGTAGCTGAGGGAATTCGTATGGAATTCCTGTCTGGTGTAAGTTCTACATAGATTTTCAGTTTTAGGATATGTAGAATATAGCAATATGGAAAATATGTTTCTTTTGGAAGGTAAACTCGAGTAAAAGTTAGCAACTATTCTTGAAATTTCAAATACAAAAAGGTTGTATATTTTTTAATGGCTGTTTACCAGTATTTCTCTTAATGTCCCACAAACTACCATCATTACATACTCGCCACATACCCTAACAGCCTTTGCATAATTACATAGTTCATGTCCTTCCCTCCTTTACACACACACACACACACACACACACACACACACACACACACGCACAACCAACCCCTCCCTCCCGCCACACTTCGCTTCGACAACGAAGAATGCGGATGAGAATCCTTTTCATACCGTAACCCAGAACACATTCCACACAATAATATCAGAAATGTAATTATATTTCCACATCGCTCGCATTACGGAACTTCCAAGTTCCCGGTGGACGATTATATTTGGGGCGAGACGGAACCCACCCCGACACATAGACAGACATGGCCCCGCCGCCCCGCCCCCCGTGGCTCACATAGTGTTGCAGTGGCAGGCAGTGTCGTGAGCAGAGGGTGGTGAGGGGAAATGGATTCCCGTGCTCTGTGTAGGATGAAATGGAATTTTCAAGTTAGGAGTTATTGGATGTAGACCTTCGTTTGTGGCGACGACCCCCCGTGAGATGTTGTGTCTCTAGATATATATACATATATATTCCCTCCCTCATCCCTCCCCACCATCCCCATCGCGTCAGCCCAGTGTAGGAGGAAAAAAAATAAAGAAGGAATTATTTATTCACGTCTTTCTGATGTGATAACTGAAATGCCCTACGGTCATACATCGCCAGCAGCGTCGACAGCAACAACGAGAGATGTACAATCAGTGTTCTCCAGCCATCCGTGGGAAATTGATATGATGGTAATGGGAGACATACTTAGAATTGATATGATGGTAATGGGTGACATATTTAGTTCTTTGTCAAGGACAGAGGGTAAAAGCTTCGCCTGTGAGAGTAAGATAAATCTTCCCCTCCGTGCGTGTGTGTGTGTGTGTGTGTGTCATTGGCATGTAAATATATTCATTGTATCTGTGGTGCGAAAGTGGTGATTCTGAAACCAGGTGTATATTTCATTCTTCTTTTTGGGGTTAAATTCATGTCCGGTTGTTTTGATGTCGCATGTACGTGTTTGGTACGTATGTAAATAATGAGCCAACTTCAGCCTTATGCATTAACCATCTTGAGGAAATGAACTTCAGTTTGATTCATGAACGACCGTAAGAAGAGCATATTGGAATAGGTTAAAAAAGAAAAGATATATATATATATATATATATATATATATATATATATATATATATATATATATATTTATATATATATCCCTGGGGATAGGGAATTAAGAATACTTCCCACGTATTCCCTGCGTGTCGTAGAAGGCGACTAAAAGGGGAGGGAGCGGGGGGCTGGAAATCCTCCCCTCTCATTTTTTTTTTTTTTTTTTATTTTTCCAAAAGAAGGAACAGAGGGGGCCAGGTGAGGATATTCCAAAAAAGGCCCAGTCCTCTGTTCTTAACGCTACCTCGCTAACGCGGGAAATGGCAAATAGTTTAAAAGAAAAGAAAAAGAAAGATATATATATATATATATATATATATATATATATATATATATATATATATATATATATATATATATATATATATATATAATAGACAAGATCACACATTACACATTTTTTTATTTTTATTTCTTTTTTTTTTTTTTTTTTTTTTTTTGCAAATATTCAATGTTATGGTCACTTTACGAGTCACAAGGACATAAAGATTTAGGAAGGAGGTGGAAACTCTACATAGTTTCGATATAATTCACTGATAATTATTAGTCGGAATGAATATACAAACCATTCATCGGCACACACACGCACACACACACACACACACACACACACACACACACACACACACACACACACGCACACACAGGGCCAGCCCTAGCCTTTGTAGGGCACTAAGGATTTTATTCTAAGGTCTCCGTCCTCCATTCTTCAAGCTCCTCCCAAACCAGGAGCGTCTGTTGGAATGGGGGGGGGGGGGGAGGCTCCTTATAGGTCGAGCGAGGGCCGACGCTCCTCCTCCTCCTCCTCATTCATTCCTGTATCATGGTAACCGACCCTCAGTTGTAGCGTTCTCTTGTACGTTTAGAACTCCGCTCATTAAGGTCACTTTTCTCTCCCACCCCCCCTAAAAATTTCCTTAACAACAACAACGCAGTCCTCGTCAAAACTTTGCTCAGAGGTGAGGTAACTTTCTTAGTGTGTGGGGGGAAGGGAAGGGAAAGGAGGGGAGCTGGTGGATGAGAATGGACCATTCACTGTCTAATAGATAAGATAAATTCTTTTAATGTATAATTTACATTGTGCCGACCCTCGTGGAATTGTATAAGGAATGGTGAAAAAAAAAATTTGCATAAGATTGTCTTCCTACGGAATAGGGGACAAGGTGTTCAGTCTTGCATAATAAATTAAATGTCACTTGAAGAATTAGTGAATATTTGTGCTCTAACGAAATTTTTGAGTATTTGGATTTTTTTTGCTATAACGAAATTTTGAGTATTTGGAATATTTTTTTTTGCTCTAACGAAATTTTGAGTATTTGGATTTTTTGTGCTCTAACGAAACTTTTTAATATTTGGATTTTTTTTTCAAAGTTTTTATCATTTCTTATATCAATATCTTTTTTGTGCGTTAGGGATACCTTATGAATGTCCAACCATTTCGACCAATGTTGTTGACGAGTTGCATTTGTTTCGTCATGGAAAAAATGGTTGATAAGTCTTTTTTTTTCTTTTTTTAGAATAACAATCTATTGAATTATCATCAGTGCGCACTTAAGTAAACAAAGATACACTATTTTAAATAGCGTTTCAGTTTTTTATGCGGAAAAAACTTTGCCTTTTTTTTTTATGAATTTTGAAAAAGCCTACGACACAGCGAATGGAAACATCATGCAACCTTTTAAGAAGTTATTTACCCATTTTCATTTATGATTGTTTTTTCTTGACAACGTTTTCTGTTAAAATTGCTGCCTCCAACATGATAATCTCGTCCACATTTGTGCCAAAGAGAATCGGGGGCCACACTAGCTTGGGTTCCTCGATTTAGGAAGTCAAGGCTTGATGTACATACATACATACCTCCCTCCCTCCTCGTCTTCGTCTACGACATGATGTGGTCAAGATGTAGTATTGTTGTGTAGCCAGGAGGAGAAACACTTCCACCTGTGGCCTCGCCCTAAAGTACGAGGAACAAGAGTGCGTCAGTTAAGTTTCTACCTGGCCCTCAGAGCAAGCGTTCCTCCGCGAGAACTCTGGTTCGAAGAAAAAGAGCACAAGGAGGCAGACACGCTGACGAGGAATGATTTCCCTCCGTAGTTGCTCTCGGGGAGATAAAAGTTACGACGAAATGGCTGCCTGCGAAGGAATATGAGCGAGCCAGAGTGTGAGGTACAACAGCGATGTGGCGGAGCCAGTTGTAGACCATTTGTCATCATGTCCACTTCTGCACAGTTGGCCCAAAGACGAATGAATGTCTGGGTGTATTGGACGCTTGAGTGTTTCCTCAAGAACGTAATGTCTGGGTGTATTGGACGCATGAGTGTTTCCTCAAGTACATGAATGTCTGGGTGTATTGGACGCTTGAGTGTTTCCTTAAGAACGTATTGCAATCTGAATTTTTGCTCGAAATTATTTGCCATTGATAAAACCATAATTCAACTCATTCTAGATCAGTAATATCATCAGACTTTCTATCAACTCAGAGCTCTATACGTTGGCCATACAGAGTCGAATGAAATTCAAGGGCAATGGTGTCGGTAAGGTAATCTCATGTGAGAGTGATATCGTCTTGATATGGTCGCCTGGTCCACTGTCACATTCCCGGCAGTAATCAGGCGGACTCGTTGGCCGAGTCTCGACTTTAGAACTCGAGGAGGGCGGGTCGTCGTCGTACCGATCCCTCGGGAGGTGTGGATCCTCGTCTCTCCTTGGGAGAAAAAGAAATCAATATTTTCGTCCTGTGGCAGAGTCAGTGGACTATAGCCTGGCTATAGCCATCAAGAAAACCCCAAGCTATAAGAACGTCGGACTGGCCGACTTTCTATTGGAAGAATAGAAAAGAGAGGAAGTCGTGTTGGCTCGCCCGCGTTACGCATTAACTACACATATATCACACGTCTCTAAGCCAGGCGCCACAAGAACATTTCCTCCAAGATGTCCCATCCAGCCTCGCTATAGATACAGGGGTTCTTAATCTTCTGTTTTTATGTATGTGGGCCTCTTACAGATGCCTGTTGTGTCTTAGGACCACCTTCATCGTATGTCCAATATTAAATAGGGTCTGAAATCACAATCAAAGACAAATAATGCCATCCAAACCCTCAAAGACGAGTAATACCATTCTAAACCCCTACTAGTGATCGTACTGATGGTAGAATTTTATTTACTTATTCATTTATCCATCTCTGGACCACGGGTTAAGAACCCTTGCTATAGAACATCTACCCATTCCCTGCCAAACCCGAGAGCAACAATCGGTGAAAAAGTTGACAGAGGATTTCATAAGATGGAAGATAAATATTCAACTTTGGAGACTTCACGACATCACTAATTTGATTAACAAGTTGATAATTACTGTTTTCTCGAGGAAACTCTAATGATAGAGATGACATAAGGTTGTTTACTTACTGGTTCCGCCAGGTGGCGGGGGTGAGTAGTTTATGAACGTGGCCTTTTTCTTTTTTCTTGTTTGCTCTGGGGTTTGGTAGAGCGCGTGTGGGTGAACGAGTTTGGCTCACTTGCCTTGTGGCTGCGGGTGGGTGAGAGAGAGGAGTGGTGGTCGTGAGCAGGATATTGGTCATCTTCTGGTTCCTCGTTGCTACACCGACGATATGACCAATTTATTTTTTTTTTTTATTCTTTTTTTTTCCTTACATGACGTACGCATTTGTGTGGTCTGGCGAGGTGATAGGGTAATCTGTCATGTGTCTTATCATCTCACGGTATCTGATAACGACTACAGTAATGTTTTGCCTCGGATAAGATGATATTTCTAACCAGGTTTGACACAATACCCGATCCTTACTTAACTGTTTGATATCTAATGTATTTTGTACACACACACACACACACACACACACACACACACACACACACATATATATATATATATATATATATATATATATATATATATATATATATATATATATATATATATATATGAGACGTATGGAATAACGTATTAAACTGATAATTAACGTTTTATACGTTTGGTTATATGGGTTTAAGGCTTATCGGCTGCCGGGCTCATTATGGCCAACTGTTTGAACGCCTTCTCAGGTAAGAAGGATAATTACATCAGCTTTAAGCCTATATCAACAGCCAGAGGTCATTAAGACCGTCAACGTCAAATTATAGCCACCCACCGAAACATCTTTAACATCTTGTGTTAATGTGAAGGCCTCTCACTCCACATGGGGCCTTTGGCCTTAGTAAACGTGTGTGTGTGTGTGTGTGTGTGTAAAGATTCGCCTAGATAAGACTAATCACGGTTGGTTGGGTTTTATGATCAGCGACCTGTTAGGAAGTTCATTAGGCCTCCAGCCCTTTTTTGATGTGAAGTTCCTCAACTCTTTAAGTTGTGTGTGTGTGTGTGTGTGTGTGTGTATTTGTAAAGTAAATGTATAAAACCTAATAGTTAGATCATATCAGTATGCCACAAAATGAAATATGTAGATTTAGTATAACATAGATACCGTGGACGTTGTAACACGTTAATAAAGGCGATGCTTATTAAAGAGTGACAAAAATTCCACCAGTCGACCCCTCGTCTTGACCCCACCCTCCCTCCCTCCCTTTGTAGTAATCCTCTTAACACTCACCAAAGAAGGTGTTGAAGACATGGAGGAGCTTGGCTCGTCGGAACGTGGACAGCTCAGACATCTGCAGGGGAGAGAGAGAGAGAGAGGGTTCATAAAGGCGCTGATGAATATGGTCGTAATATGATAGTGTAGTTAAGATGTGGATGTAGTAAGGCTGTGTAGTTAAGATGTTCAGATGTGAGTGCGGTCAGATAGTGTAGTTAGAATATGGGTGTAGTAAGATAGTGTAGTTAAGATATGGGTGTAGTAAGATAGTGTAGTTAAGGTGTTCAGCTGTGAGTGCGGTCAGATAGTGTAGTTAAAATATGGGTGTAGTAAAATAGTGTAGTTAAGATGTGAGTGCGGTAAGATGGTGTCGTTAAAGTATGGGTGTAGTAAGATAGTGTAGTTAAGATATTTTGAGCTATCTGGCCTGTATATCATATACATTTGGTCATGATTCTGTGCTGCTAAGAGAATTATAAATCTAAACTTAAACATAACTCGATTACACACATAACGCTTACCATTTTTCAAATGAAAATGATATTCAAATGCCTTGGCTTGGCATATATATATATATATATATATATATATATATATATATATATATATATATATATATATATATATATATATATAATCATCTGATAAAAATTATATTTTTCACAGTGACTCACCCGCCACAGTACATTTTCTTACGAATAGAAAACGGAACGCTGAACCACCCATGGTTAGATTATCCTAATTTTGGTTTAGTACCACAATTTTTCTCTTAGTTCAGTCACGTCCCTGACTGAAACAGGTCAGTCTTGTACTAGATAATTAGATTCGCCTTTCGAATGCCTTAAGGGGATAAACAGTACTATGCCCCTCAACTAACAAGAAGAGTACAAAAAAAGAGTAACGGAGGATTTTCAGCCTTGAGGGGTCACGTCATAAGGCCTACTACTACGGTCGACTTTCTGAACGAAACATTTTTTTTTTTTTTCATTCCTTTTGTATATAAAAGGAGACCCCGGTGAAGAAATGTTATTCAATGTAGGAGTCGCCTGGGGTTATCGGTCAATACGAGGGGAGGAAAAAAAAGATGGTGCAAGAAAGAGAAGTAGAGATAGCGTAACATATAGAGGGAGGTAGATGGCGAAGGAAACAATGGAGGGAGATAGATGGAGAAGGAAACCATGGAGGGAGACAAGGATTGAAATAAGATGACAGTAGATAAACAGATGGAGGAATTAATGTAAATATGGTGATAGCAGATGTTACGCAAACATATGACCATATGGGGGAAAAGTATATGTATATATAAATAGCGATTTAAATTAGTTACCCTGTGAGTCTATTCTCGTTTTCTTCGCGTCTTTGGGTTTACCCAAGCAGACTTCAGATCCCATACGCTTAGCTAATTATTTCCTTCCTCCACACACTCGGTGACCACAGAGGTTCGTTTACAAAGATTCTCTGATTATATTAAAAGCTCTGAGAAGTTCAAAAGAACGCGCCTGTTCTGGTATAATCACACAGGCAGGAATCTCTCTCTCTCTCTCTCTCTCTCTCTCTCTCTCTCTCTCTCTCTCTCTCTCTCTCTACTTTTCATACTTGATTGCCGTTTTCCACGTTAGCGAGGTAGCGCTAGGAACACAGGAAGAAAGGCTACATCCGCCTATATCCATTCTCGAGCTGTCATTTGCAATGCATCGAAACCACAGCTCCCTGTCCACATCCAGGCCCCACAGACCTTTCCATGGTTTACCCCGCACGTTTCACATGCCCTGGTTCAGTACGTTGACAGCACGTCGACCCCGGTATACCACATCGTATATGTGTTGAGCTGTCAGTGGACTGAGCCAGGGAATGGTTAGCTTTCAGAGTCCTTCTTTGTTCCTTATGCTACCTCACTAACGCGGGAAACTCCGAACAAGTGTGTGTGTGTGTGTGTGTGTGTGTGTGTGTGTGTGTGTGTGTGTGTGTGTGTGTGTGTGTGTGTGTGGAAGGTCGTAAACGACATTATGTTGTTAGTTAAATATATAGATTCTCTTTTAACCTAAGGTTCTGCATCCATTCTGTTGACCTTATGTTTTCCTGATCCTCCGTTGATTGCAGCACCCATCAAACCAACCAACCTTCCACCCACCCACCCACCCACCCACCTCAAAAATAAAAAAGAAAAAACTAGATCCCAAATCCGTCTCCGCTACCCAAAAACCCGTCCAACAATCTCCTCCCGAATCCTGCACAACAACCCTTTCCCCTCAAATAAACAACCCCTTCCCCCCAAAAACCCCTTACAACCCTGACAACAAACCACATTCAGCTTTAACCACACACACACACACACACACACACACACACACACACACACACACACACACACACACACACCTCTCTTACAACCCATCCACCCAGTGAACAGCGACGAAAAGATACGCACAAATGGTTAGTCAGATTATCAAAAAGTATCGGATATTCATCATTTTTCCTTCCGCCACTCCAGAAAATCCAGTGGAGGGTCCAGTATTGATCATCCAATACTCTGAGGATGTAGGAAGGGCTGGGCCTGTGGTGGAGGCAGAGCGCAATATTCCTTCGCTCTCATAACACACTCTCTCCCGAGCCTCCATCAGCGATGAGAATTGCTCTTGGGGAAAGGAAGAAGAAAGTAATATTTTCATAGAGAAAAATGTATCTTAGAATATATATATATATATATATATATATATATATATATATATATATATATATATATATATATTGGTGGTGTGGTTGATGTATGGTGTGGTGGTAGTGCAGTGTTGTCCAAGAACGCCGTTTCTCGTGTTAGTGAGGTAGCGCCAACAGCCGACGATGAAGATGCCTAATCCTCTCACATCCGTTCTCTAGTTGTCATATGTAATGCACCGAAACCGTAGCTCCCTATCCACATCCAGGCCCCACAGACCTATCCATGGTTTAATACGGCTGTTTCATATATCCTGGTTCAGTCCATTGACAGCACAGCTCTCCAGTTAACTCTATCCCGTGCACGCCTTTCACCCTCCTGCACGTTCAGGCCCTGATCACTTAAATCTTTTTCACACCATCGTTCCACTTCCAATTTGATCTCCCACTTCTTGTTCCTTCCACTTCTGACATATATCCTTTTTTGTCGACCTCTCTAGACTCATTCTCTCCTCATATCTGAACCATTTTGGCACACCATTTCCAGCTTTCTCAAGCACACATCTCTCTTACCCTAAAATTACTCACTCGATCAAACCACCTCACACCACATATTATCCTCAAACATTATATGTCCAATACATCCCCCCTCCTCCGCCTTTCCTCATGTACAGCCCATGCCTCACATCACGCAACATAGTTGGGACGACTGTACCTTCAAACATAACCATTTTCTTCCTCCCAGGTAACGAACTCTCTCTTTCCGCACATTTCTCAGTGCTCCCAGAACTTTAGCCTCCTCACCGACCGTATGACTCACTTCCGCTTCCGTGGTTTCCATTCGCCGGCCACATCCGCTCTCAAGTACCAGAAACACTACACTTCCTCCAGGTTTTTCTCCACGCCAACTCACACCCTAACAAACCTGTCTCTTCACACTGCGAGCAGGAAAATTTAATAAGGGAAAAAGACTTTTGAAAATGATGTAGCTAAAAGAGAGCTGTATGTGAGCAGTACATTTATTCACGTTTAAACACACACACACACACACACACACACACACACACACACACACAGACCTATATATACATGTATATGCACTGTATGTGTGTTATTGCATTATTTGTATAAGTTGTATTGCATGTGTACATTACAATATCCTTGTCTTTATGCTTGTGTTATGCCTGTGTTAGTATATATGATGTATATACATGATTTATATACCTATGTAACCTTCATGTCTTTTTGGTATCCATAGTAACCACCATCACAACAAAGCAAAGCTGCCTCATTTACAGAAAGAAACAACACCTAACCTTCTCTACGTTCTGTAGACATGAATGTTTTCTATCAATTACACTCTCTCTCTCTCTCTCTCTCTCTCTCTCTCTCTCTCTCTCTCTCTCTCTCTCTCTCTCTCTCTCTCTCACTGCTTCTGACAGCGGTACATTAACGTCTTCATCAATCAAGTTGCTAACTAGTTGCAAAGGTTCTGGGTCAGTCGTTGCAAATCTCGAGTGTAACGCAGACTCTTGTTAGACTCTTGTTACTTCCTCCCTAATGAGATTTCTTACTTTGATGGTGTGTGTGTGTGTGTGTGTGTGTGTGTGTGTGTGTGTGTGTGTGTGTGTTGTGTCTGTGTTTCACGGGGAGCGAGTTTTACACTCTAGTTGCCCCGTCTCATAACCTTGTACTTATGTACCATGTCTTTACTCCATTGTCTGTGTGTATATTCTCTCTCTCTCTCTCTCTCTCTCTCTCTCTCTCTCTCTCTCTCTCTCTCTCTCTCTCTCTCTCTCTCTCTCTCTCTCTCTCTCTCTCACACACACACACAGCTTGCGCCATGCACCCATTAATCGACCAGCCCCAGGTGGAGGATGAACGCGTGGGGTATTTGTGGGCCGACTGCTGCGCCCAGGATTCGAACAGGGAGGGGAAGGAGGGCTTGTGTTCATTCATGTTCACTAACGTTAACGTCTCCTTCACGGATGCCCGTGTGTGTGTGTGTGTGTGTGTGTGTGTGTGTGTGTAGAATTTTCAGCGAAAATAGAAACAAACCGGATATAGCCCCAAGCCGATCATGGAAGTAGAAAAATGAAACTAGTAAAAAATAAATTAAATGCAGATAAAGAAAAAGGCAAGAGGGTCTTTACTTATGAGATTCACACCATGTAAACGATTTTATTACCTTACTGACCTCGAAGCCAAGCGGATGAAAATATAGTATGGTGTTCCATGAAATGATTGTCTTCGTACTGTATTTATGGGATGTGGAGTAAGAATAGCTGGAATTGGTTCTTGTAGAAAGAAAAAATAAATATTTATAATCTGCATTCAGTTGCATGGCCAGAAGTGGATTTTTTTTCTATCAAGTTCCGTCCCAGGTTGAACCCTATTTTTCATGGACATAAATGCGAAATCCAAAATAGAGTTGTAGATCTTGTGTCGTTCAGTTCGCTAAACAGTGGAGGAAACGAATGTACCAAGTTTAATGAGTATCTGATTAACGCAATCCAAGTTATGACTAATGTTACGGGGACTTGAAGAGTAAAGTGTTGATAACGGAGAAAGCAATTAATTAACAGTCCACCATGAAACGCAAGCAACAGAAAATGATGTAACTAAAGATGTAATGCCCCACATATCTTTATCATAATTGTCAAGATATGAGCGTTTTGTTTTCCGTGCTTGTCTTATAGAAAACTAAATTTTTGCCAAGTGAAAAATCATGCTTTAAATTTGCGAAGAAAGCTTCCCATTATAATTCAAATTAGCATAACTTCTCCGGCCACTCGAGCACAATTTACATCAGTTAAGTGTCCCCCACGACCTGACTGAAGCTAATTCGCTAATGAAGTCTCTGTCGCCTCATTACCAAGAAATGTAACTTTAATTGCTTGGAAAATAACGTGTTCTCTACCATGATAAATATTACTCACCCGTAATTGCCCTGAAAAGAATTTTTTTTCTACCCGTCAATGAAAATGATCTTACTCCTTCTCCAAATAGGAGTTATTTTACTATTCTTTCAGAACAGAAACTATCATTAAGGGCTTAGAATATAAGGATCTATGTGTTGCTAATTGTTGCTTTTCACCACACAACAAGGACTGCGTTCCTTGTTGCGAAGGGAGGTACGGTTCAAGAATTATCGTAAACACTTGAAGGTGGTTGAAAAAGAATATTGTGGTTGGTGGATGTAGTTTGAGGTTGACGGCCGTTATGACCCTGGCAGCTGAGAGGCCCAAATGACCAAACTTTTTACGAACATAAGTTACCTTAAGCTGCTCAGAACATGAGGGCTACCTCCGAGGGAAGTTATCCTAAGCTGTTCATAACATTATTATATTATCCCTGGGGATAGGGGTTTAAGAATACTTCCCACGTATTCCCTGCGTGTCGTAGAAGGCGACTAAAAGGGGAGGGAGCGGGAGGCTGGAAATACTCCCCTCTCGTTTTTTTTTTTTTAATTTTCCAAAAGAAGGAACAGAGGGGGGCCAGGTGAGGATATTCCACAAAGGCCCAGTCCTCTGTCCTTAAACGCTACAGCGCTAACGCGGGAAATGGCGAATAGTTTAAAAGAAGAAAATATATATATATATATATATATATATATATATATATATATATATATATATATATATATATATATATATATATATATTCGTATGATTCCACGGGTAAAATGAAACACAGTAAGTTCCCAAGTGCACTTTCGTGTAATAATCACATCATCAGGGGAGACACAAGAGAGAAATATAAGTCAGTTGATATACATCGATAAAAAATACGGAGTAGGACTACAGTTATCATTGTTGAGTTAGATATCTCCAAAGACGTAATGTATCTCGCAAATGGACACAAATTAATACAGAACCAAGTTAATAGGCGAATATATAAATTTTTTTAACACGTAAACATAAATTCTAAACTGAGAAATACAAAAAAGTGAAAAGGTTTTTCTCTATTCATTTGTAGACAATGATAGAATATATATATTTTAGATTCTTTGGATGAAAATATATGACATAAATGAAATAGACCACTATAAATATATTCGGACATCACAACAATTATAGAAAACGGGTTCGTAATGCCTCTATTTTGCGGCTGACGACTGTATACTCCAAATGTCAATCACCACAATTATTCAGGCGAACATTTTTTGGTACAGAATGTTACCATGAGTGACAGATGGACTCTCATTGACGGAGAGACATTAATGAATTTGCTCTTCATCTGAACGACTTTTCCCAGCTGCGCAATTAATGTTAGGTCTTTGACGGTGCGAGATAGAGCGATATACATGGCGTCCAGGAAAGTATAAAACAAAATATACATACGAATAAAAGTGAGTGGTTCGAATCCATCCTATACTCATATGTACATAGATGTATACATGTTTCGTATCTTTTTTTTTTTTTAACTATTGATTACGTTTTTGTATGATCCAATATCAGTATTTTAGGTTTTCCTCATTTTAATTTTCTTTCCTATCTCTCATTATAGAAAATTAACTCAAATACACTCCAAAACTCCATTCAACTAAACTAACTCCCTTTCTCTGTAGTTCTTCAGGAAGCTTCAGAAAATAGATGAATTAAGTTATCCTTTTCATTGGTGAACGTTGTTTGTATGCAAACATAAGAACAGCCTCTCTCAACCAAACTGGCAAGGTGAACCCAAATATCAATTTGCAACTGAACTCCCGCGGTCAACCGACATGAACGCACCTCACACATCAACCCGACCTAAAGCTAAACTCCTACATTAACCAGTGATACCCAAACTCCCACACCAACCCAAAGGAAAAAAAAAATGACCCAAACTCCTATATCGAACTGAGAAAAAAATTTACCCAGTAGAATTAAAGAGCACCAAGCCACGACAGTCTTCTCTGAACTTGTAATTTTTATCATTAACGAAATAACTTGCAGTATAAAAGCATGTATAATTTATGCATCAGTTAGTAATAACTCCGTACTTCGTATAAGCACTAATTATGTCATTAACAAATGTATATTTAACGGTTCTGAGTGTGTAAGATTCTCAAGATCAACATATTTAATGACTTCTATACTCACTAAACATACTTTATATATATATATATATATATATATATATATATATATATATATATATATATATATATATATATATATATATATATGTATCAGGAACTTAAGAACTTTTAATGTTCACGTTAGGAATGGGATAGAAAAAATGATTATATCATACAAATCTTACGGCAATTTATATAAATGTAAATTCCAAGTCGGTATGAATATATGTTCGTCTATCCTAAATATTTTTCAAAGAATATTTGTGGAGACAGAAAGTCTTATTTTCTGTTCTGTACTCTCTGACCGGCATTATTAATCTCTGTGAGAGAAATACTCGCCAAAATATTTTTTTGATCTAGAAACTCTTTGTTAAGCCAAGCGTTTTTTTTCTTTTTTTTTTTTTAAGTAGCGTATTGGAAAACAAACTCTGGTCTGGCTTTGTTTGTTCAGCAGACAATCATTTCCCATGGTAGACTCCACTGGCACAGCTTTTTTACATTTTCACCAGAAGTTCTGTTTGCTCTGTTTGTACTAAATAAGGACGGTACGAGCATTGAGTATGATGAAGTGTTTGCATGTGTATCCACAGATATAAGAATGTGTTATTTGTACGCTTAATGGTGGTGGAATGACCAAATAGTGTGTTTTGTTTACCTTCGCATTCTGTCGGTTTTAGTAGAACAACCTTGTTTACAGTCTTTCTGTTCTTCAGTAAGGCCAAAACGATCGATCAAGTGTATATGTAATTGCAATATAGCAGTCGTTCTCTCCGCAACGACCAATCAAGTGGCTTTAACTCCTACACTTCATTGTTCTACATTTAATTTGAGTTCAGGTTAGCTAATGGAGTAAAATCAAAATTAGTTATATCTTTATACAAGATATAACAGCATTAGTACCGAAATGAAAAATGCTGTGCCCATGTTTATAACTGAATCTGCTTATCTTAGTTTCTGATATCTTATGGTGACCAATTTTGTTTAAACTCAGTAACATTATCCAGTGTTCATATATGATGACAGATGGAAGCACATTTTCAGTCGATCTGAATCATTCATAATGCCAAATATTCTTATGTTCTATTGAAATTAGAATGCAATAACTTTTTATAACTACAACCATTTAACAATTGTAGAAATGTCAATGGTCTTTTCCAGTGGTCATATATGGGTCAATATCGTCTCCAGATCATGAACAGCTAACCTGATGTATACTTCATCCGTATTCTATTTTCTGATCTTTCAATTCCTCGCCTTCAAAACTTTTTCTCTCTTCCTTTCCTTTCTGGTTTTCCCTTATGAGAGAATTTCTTGCTTTTGATCACCATCGACCATGATTTTAATGTTATCCATAAATCTGACTGGATGAAAGTAATGACCTTTTTTAACGTATTAGTGACCCTTATCAAGTAGAAGTGATCCTTCTTAAGTATTAGTGACCCTTATTAAGTAGTAGTGATCCTTCTTAAGTATTA
>NC_092230.1:39613098-39645598 GCF_036320965.1 Panulirus ornatus
TTACAACCATGAGTAAGCTTAGGTTCATTATATTGTAGTCTGAAGATTTTAATCGTTATCTATTATTATATATTATCATTATTATAATTATTATTATTTGTTATTATTATTATTATTATTATTATTATTATTATTATTATTATTATTATTATTATATCCGTTGGACAGGGGAAGATGTCTATTTGAGCTCCGCGCCAAGGGCGTCAGCTAAACCTGTTTTTCCTTGTGTTTTATCATTGTTATGGGGGAGCCATGCTGGAGAAATGTAGGTTTAATGGTTCCTACAAGTCTCAGTCTTTTAAACCCACGTCGATCTGTATTATGATCGTATTAGAAATGTTGTCCACTGTACGTGAAACATTACCCTCATTCGGATAACTTCACCTTCGTTAAGTTGCGCGTCTCTGTCGTTAACTTCAACGTATGTGATTATTACAGGAAAGTGTGTGTGTGTGTGTGTGTGTGTGTGTGTGTGTGTGTGTGTGTGTGTGTGTGCCTGAGCCAGGTGCCCATTTTATCGACGAACTCCTAGTGGTGGATGAACAGCTGGGTTGACTGTGGACCAACTTGCCTCAACCAGGATTCAAACCTGTGCCTACGATCCTGGAGGCCGCCCTTGAATGCGTCACGGTCTTTTTATTATCTTTATGTAATGTTAAAACATCCCTTTGATCCCCCCCTCCCCCCTCAAAAAAAGAATAAATGAATAGATAAATAGATTAAATAAATGAATAGATAGAATAAGGTAATACCTAAATTGCGTCAATTTTTTACCTTCAATATATTTCGTCAGTTTCAATAGATTCCCTTCGAGAATATGATTTTTGTCCTCTTCGATCACCAGAAATATTCACGTCAATTAAGATAAAACTTAACATTGACCCATCCTTTTATTTCCAAGTTGATCACTTCCTCTCGTGTTCAGGTTCACATTTCTTGGGGGGGTGGGGGAATTCACGTTTGTCCCTCAAGCCATAAATAAATAAATTCGGATCCACTTCGCGGCATCTCCTTTGTTTATCTTCACCACCTTCTGCGTGCAGCCCGACACCAGTGGTGGTGATCTTCCACTGTAAACGCCTCTCATTCTGTCAGACTTGAAGGGTGGGTGTGGGGGAACACGACCTCACAAATACAAAGTGACTCTGTTGGTGAGAATTCCTATTCACAATTAGCGAGTGAGAACCGGGCGGCTGGGCTGGCGCGGCAGCCGTTCTTGTTGTTGTGCCGTGAGGCGTGATTGGTTCATTCATTTGAGGTTAACTGTCCGTTGACGTCAGCCGCGCGGGAGAGGGAGAGAGAGGAATGTGACAGAAAGTTATGCTATCTGACTTCCCCCTTCCAGCGAAACTTATTCTTATTAATATGAATATAAGAAGATATATTTATGTCACTTTTTCATTATAAAGCTTTTTGACTGTAGCCGATATATTTCCATTTACGAGAGAAAAGAGAATTTTAGTCTACGGTATACGTTCTCAATATGACTTCATTCGAATGTTTATGGTCC
Source organism: Panulirus ornatus (assembly GCF_036320965.1). Lineage (NCBI taxonomy): Eukaryota > Metazoa > Arthropoda > Malacostraca > Decapoda > Palinuridae > Panulirus > Panulirus ornatus. Next base: position 39,614,609 of record NC_092230.1, read on the forward strand.
AAGTTTGAGCTCATTCAATACATCTGTATCACACTATAATCTTAAATGGTCGGATATTGTTCAGGTCATGTTGCCATTTACCTAAGCTCCTGTAAAATTTACGCCCTGAACCCGACTCTGGAATATTCGCTGGCTAAAAGCTTCGCCAGCTTACACTCACCCCCCCTGGGCGTTAGCTGCCCGCCAAAGGCCTGACCAGGAAACACTTGAATGTAATCTCGGCTTTGCTCTTTGTAGGCAGAGCGACCTGCCCGTGTGAATTCATCAGCCAAACGTTAAACAAATGCGGCCTCGGTTTACTCTGAGTAATTTCTAATTTCCGGCAGAGTTTAGCATATTTTTTTTTTAAACCGATATCAAATTCAGCTTTATCCTCTCTCTCTCTCTCTCTCTCTCTCTCTCTCTCTCTCTCTCTCTCTCTCTCTCTCTCTCTCTCTCTCTCTCTCTCTGTGTGTGTGTGTGTGTGTGTGTGACCTGACTCCACCTGCATATGTGTGTGTGTGTGTGTGTGTGTGTGTGTGTGTGTGTGTGTGTGTGTAGAGCAGGTAGATAGACTCGACTCTTGGTGTGGGAAGTTCTTTGGCGAGACTGTACTTCCAGTGATACAACCTCAGCAAAAATGAGCTTTATTTTTCACTCGTTTGTAACCTCATGCAGGTGGAGTCAGGTCACACACACACACACACACACACACACACACACACATATGTAGATAGACATATTCATATTTGTCATTTCATGCTGTACCTCGGCAGCGCCAGGAACAGACGAAGAAATGGCCTCCTTCGCTCACATCCACTCTCTTAGCTCTCGTGTATACATTGCACCAACAACCATATCCTCCTAGTCACAACCAGGCCCCACGTACCTTCCCGTGCTTTTCCCTCCCTACGATCGCTTCATACATCCTCGTTGACAGCACGTCGTTGCCTGCACGCCACACAGCACAGCGCCCCGAAGTTCAACATGTCCCATGACACAATCATCTCGCCCTCCCGAATGTTCAACTCTCGAAATCCCAAAGCCTCCCTCTTCTCCATCCCTCTGGGGCCTTCCTTTCACCTCTTGGGTCTTCCTCCGCTTTTAACTCGTAGATTCTCTCTCTCTCTCTCTCTCTCTCTCTCTCTCTCTCTCTCTCTCTCTCTCTCTCTATCTCTCTCTCTCTCTCTCTCTTTCTCTCTCGTCGGTTATCCTTTCCATTTAGCCCAAACCATTTCAGCACACCCTCGCCACAATGTTGTCCCCAGGCATTTTCTTTCCAAAGACGTCCACCATTTCCTATCTTTGGCGCTCAAGAACCAGGACGACTCGCATCCACATACGTACAACACTCCCCTCGGGTCTACTGTACGCTCAGACATGCCCCATCTTTGCTCTAACAGCAACCATTGACCTCTTCTTCCAACTCGCTCACTCGGTGCACTCAGGAACTGAAGCCTCCCTCACCCACCCTATGACCCACCTCAGCCCCCATGGTTTCCATTCGCTGCCACTGCCATTCCCAGGTATCTGAACCACCCCGCTACCTCAAGGTCCTCCTAGTTCAAGTTCCCACTCAAACCATCCTGACTCATCCCTTCCCTCCACCCACCACTGCTGCACTTCATTAACGTACTCACTTCCACACAGCACGACACCAGCTTGTGAACTATTCCCCAGGAGACTGTCGCTCCAAATGGACGACCAAGAGACAGGAAGCCTCCATGTTTCTCGGCTGTCTGAACCAGGACTTGACGGACATCTTAAACCAGACACAGCCAAGGTTGGCCTGCACCCCCCCCCTCTCTCTCTCTCTCTCTCTCTCTCTCTCTCTCTCTCTCTCTCTCTCTCTCTCTCTCTCTCTCTCTGCACGATCTCAGACCTGACGTTGGACGTCCTTTTCCAAAGCAGATTTTCCATGTTTTACCTCGGTTGCTTCATATGTCCCGGTCCAGTCCATTGACAGGCGCGCCGCCTCCCTGTGTTGTGAGAGAGAGAGAGAGAGAGAGAGAGAGAGAGAGAGAGAGAGAGAGAGAGAGAGAGAGAGAGGAAAGCTACTAGAAGCAGTGAGAAGTTTTTGCCACGAGTGTGTAAGTCTTGTGTGCGAGGCAGAAGAGAGGATAGTGAGCTGTTGCAGGTGAGGGGTCGGTCTGCTGCAGGGATGCGTGATGTCACCGTGGGGTGTTCAATTAATTAATGGTTGGGGTGGTGAGGGAGGTAAATGCAAGGGTCCCAGAGAGAGAGAGAGAGAGAGAGAGAGAGAGAGAGAGAGAGAGAGGCGACTGTAGAGTCTGCAGGAGATGAGGGATGGGTGTCCTGGGAAGTGAGTCAGTTGTTGTTTTGCTGATGATACAGCACTAGTGGCACAGATTGGAGTGAGAAACTGTAGAAGTTGGTGTCTGACTTTAGGAGAGTGTGCGAATGGAGGACGTTGAGAGCAATTGTGAAGTGTTATAGATATCTGGGAGTGGACGTGGAAGAAAATGGAAACATGGAAGAGAAAGGGAGTGATAAGTTGGGTTAGGGGCCACAGGTTCTAGGAGTACCTGGAGGAGCGAAAATGGGGATGTTTGAATGTATAGTTGTTCCAGCAATGCTGTATAGATGAGGCATGGGTTATGGACAAGGCTGTGCGGAGGAGGTTAGATATGTTGAAAGTGAAATGTTTGAGGACATTATGTGGTGTGAGGTGGTTTGATCGAGTAATAAAAGGGAAAGAGAGATGATATGTTGAAAGTTAAATGTTTGAGAACAGTATGTGGTGTGAGGTAGTTTGATCGAGTAAAAAAAGGGTAAGGGAGAGAGATGTGTAGCAGTAAAAAGAGTGCGGTTGGACATTTGGAGAGAATGGATGAGAAGTTGAACGAGATGATATATGTATTAGAAGTAGAGGTAACAAAGGAAAGAGAGAGACTACAACGGAGATAGAAGGATGGAGTGAACCAGATTTTGAGTACTATGGGCTTGAACATGCAGGAGGGTGAAAGGCGTGCACGGGATAAAGTGAATTCAATCGATGTGGTTTATAGTGGGCAACATTGTGGTAATAGATTGAACCAGGGCATGCGAGGCGTTCGGGGGAAACCACGGAAAGGTCTGTGGGGCCTGGATGTGGATAGGGAGCTGTGGTTTCGGTACATTACACATGACAGCTGGAGAATGGATGTGAGCGGATATGGCCTTTCTTTGTCTGTTCTTAGTGCTACTTCAGTCATGCGGAAAAAGGCTGATGATACAACGCTGGTGGCTGATTCATGTGAGAAACTGCAGAAGCTGGTGACTGAGTTTGGTAAAGTGTGTGAAAGAAGAAAGTTAAGAGTAAATATGAATAAGAGCAAGGTTATTAGGTACAGTAGGGTTGAGTGTCAAGTCAATTGGGAGGTAAGTTTGAATGGAGAAAAACTGGAGGAATTAAAGTGTTTTAGATATCTGGGAGTGGATCTGGCAGCGGATGGAACCATGGAAGCGGAAGTGGATCATAGGGTGGGGGAGGGGGCGAAAATCCTGGGAGCCTTGAAGAATGTGTGGAAGTCGAGAACATTATCTCGGAAAGCAAAAATGGGTATGTTCGAAGGAATAGTGGTTCCAACAATGTTGTATGGTTGCGAGGCGTGGGCTATGGATAGAGTTGTGCGCAGGAGGATGGATGTGCTGGAAATGAGATGTTTGAGGACAATGTGTGGTGTGAGGTGGTTTGATCGAGTAAGTAACGTAAGGGTAAGAGAGATGTGTGGAAATAAAAAGAGCGTGGTTGAGAGAGCAGAAGAGGGTGTTTTGAAATGGTTTGGGCACATGGAGAGAATGAGTGAGGAAAGATTGACCTGGAGGATATATGTGTCGGAGGTGGAGGGAACGAGGAGAAGAGGGAGACCAAATTGGAGGTGGAAAGATGGAGTGAAAAAGATTTTGTGTGATCGGGGCCTGAACATGCAGGAGGGTGAAAGGAGGGCAAGGAATAGAGTGAATTGGAGCGATGTGGTATACCGGGGTTGACGTGATGTCAGTGGATTGAATCGGGGCATGTGAAGCGTCTGGGGTAAACCATGGAAAGCTGTGTAGGTATGTATATTTGCGTGTGTGGACGTATGTATATACATGTGTATGGGGGTGGGTTGGGCCATTTCTTTCGTCTGTTTCCTTGCGCTACCTCGCAAACGCGGGAGACAGCGACAAAGCAAAAAAAAAAAAAAAAAAAAAAAAAAGATATATATATATATATATATATATATATATATATATATATATATATATATATATATATATATATATATAGGAACAAAAGAGAGATTTCTCTTGAAACTGAATAACGTGAAAATAAAGAAGCAGGAAGCCGCTTGCAAGCGGGCTTTATGAAGCTCAAATATTTCATCGGTATTCGAACTGGTATGTGAGTTTGTTGAGGGTAAGGAAAATACTTGTTATGATGCAGGTGTGTGTGTGTGTGTGTGTGTGTGTGTGTGTGTGTGTGTGTGTGTGTGTGTGCATACCCGATGGAGGGCGGTGCACGAAACAAGTTCTATCTTACACAACCGCGAGCATTTCCTTTACACAGTGAAAGCACCAGATCCTCGCAGTGCCATGCGCTTACCTACAGAGAAAGAGGTCTTAACACAATGCTGGGACTGGACTTCCGTGGGGCAATACAGTGCACGCATGTGAAATGAAAGCATTGGGCCAACACTTGTACTGGACCCACCTCCCCCATCCTCCACCAGCCTCCTCCTCCTCCTCCTCCTCCTCCTCCTCCTCCTCCCAACCCCTCACCTACTCTACAAGCACGAATGAGAGAGAGAGAGAGAGAGAGAGAGAGAGAGAGAGAGAGAGAGAGAGAGAGAGAGAGAGAGAGAGGACGACAATCCATAAGACAAATCGATACGGTTGGGAAGCGTCCTGCATCACACCTCGGAAGTACGAAGAGAGAGAGAGAGAGAGAGAGAGAGAGAGAGAGAGAGAGAGAGAGAGAGAGAGAGAGAGAGAGCCTGCTGTCAGTCCTATACTCTCTCTCTCTCTCTCTCTCTCTCTCTCTCTCTCTCTCTCTCTCTCTCTCTCTCTCTCATGCATTGACACTCGACAACGCGTAACACACACACACACACACACCTCTTTACTCTTGAGCCGGGGGGGGGGGGGGGGGGAAGTGGTCCACTGGGACAACCGGATGGGTCCGCTTGGTCTGTGGACCAGTGGGTTTGTGTGCCGGTGAGTCCGTTGGTTTTTTGAGGAGCGTTCAGTCGGTGGGTTAGTGGGTCTGTGAACCGGTGGGGCGTTCTGTTGGTGGGTCTGTTGTGGGCTGGTGGGTCTGTTGGTCTGTGGGGCGTTGGGTCATGGGGTCTGTGGGCTGGTAGGTCTATGGGCTGGTGACATCTGGATCTATGGTCCGCTAACCTGGCTGTAGTCTGAAAATATCTTACCACATTACACATCCAAATCTAAATCGTGAAGTAAATGTGAAAAAAAGAAAATGAGAATAATGAGGAATAAACTGGCTAACGGATTAAATAACTGAGTTTATCATTTCGGTAAATGACTAGGATAGGCTGAGAAGTACAGTATATGAAGAACATAACTGAAATGTAAATGATCAAGAAATTATTTGCTAAGACAGACCTTTAAGGTGGAAAAGAAAACGGCGAATTAAAATCCTATGCCGTAACTATGTAGTTTATCTTTATGTAATTTTAAAGCTATATACCCTATTCATCGAGGCATAGAAGTACATAAGACAAGCACATAAATATTTGTTAATATTCTTTATCATTCGGGTATCTTGTGAAGGAAGTTTTTCAACTTTAAAATACCTCGACGAGAGGTTAAGAGTTAGAATCTTCAACGTTGGTCATCAGTGGTGTCTGTGGCAAAATGATATTCTCCCTGGCGTAGATTATGACACTCTCACTGATGCTGTAATGTCATATATATATATATATATATATATATATATATATATATATATATCCCTGGGGATAGGGGAGAAAGAATACTTCCCACGTATTCCCTGCGTGTCGTAGAAGGCGACTAAAAGGGGAGGGAGTGGGGGGCTGGAAATCCTCCCCTCTCACTTTTTTTTTTTTTTTTTTTTTTTTTTTTTTTTTTTTTTTTTTCCAAAAGAGGGAACAGAGAAGTGGCCCAGGTGAGGATATTCCCTCAAGGGCCCAGTCCTCTGTTCTCAATGCTACCTCGCTAATGCGGGAAATGGCGAATAGTATGAAAGATGAAAGAAAGAAAGAATATATATATATATATATATATATTATATATTATATGTTAGCTGAGACGATACGGGCATTTGAGGCCCGTATCCTAGCCTGAGCCAAGTACCCATTACAACGACCAACTCCTAAGGGTGGATGAACAGCTGGGTTGACTGTGGACCGACTGCCCCCGCAACCAGTTTTCGAACCTGTGCCAAGGTCGACCCTGGGCGGGCATGCCCGTGAATGCGTCACGGCCAGGAACGCTAACCGACGCTACACCATCGAGGTCTATATAATTGAATTCGTTACTGAAGAAGGAAATACATCTTGAGTAACCTGACATACCAATGTCAATAAATGATGAAAAAAATATAAAAAAAAAAATGTTGTAGAAGCGAATGATTACTTTTGCTTTTTATTTGTGATTATATTTTGTTCTGTAATCATACCTATATATCTTTTTTTAAATTTACTAATCGCCATCCTACCTTATTTAGATTTGTTTTTCACTCTGTTATGTTTCCTTCCCTATACTCAGTATATTACAAAAATTCTTCCATATTTACTTGACTGGTGTAGCGTAAATGAAGTGCGTTATTTCGCAAGTTAATATTAGGTCTTGCTGCTCGTCTGATCATATTGCAAATAAATCGCAGTGTTCTAATCTGTTTCTGATATGCAGGACATTGATAGATTCATTGCACAGTGTATATTTCACACGTTGTATCCTTCTAAAGGAATATTGAATACACTGTATGATTACTCTGCATATTTGGTGTTTGATTTATAATGAATATAAAATCAGTGCATATTTGATAACCCCGCCCCCCAATTTTTTTCAATAATGTTTTTAACCGTATTATGTAACATTACAATATTGGGTCATAATTGCTTAATAATTTCAAATGCGTGGAAAATCAGATCATTCTATTTGAATATGTTTGCACGTCAATTCAATAAAGTTATTTGAATTTTATACTTTTTTTTATGTATTCATAGATACAGAGTATATGTGTATCTGCCTATCTGTGATATCTTTTCGTTGGATTATCTTTCCATGATTTCACCAGATAAATCGTCTTCCACTCCTCCGCCATCTACTTCCAATGAACCTATAAGCTTTCTAACTTTTTCAAATCCCCTGTAGGACTAGATAGGACTTGTAGGTATTGATATAAATATTATGTAGGGACTTTACTCAGTCAAAAATCAAACAGGATTGCTGGCCCAGTGACCTTACTTACAGGTCGCTGGCTGTTAAACCCAACAAAACAAACATTATATTTTCCTAACACGGCCTTCTGTGTATTCTTCCAGCGTGAAGTGGATGCCCCAGATGGCACACTGTACCTTTGACTCAAGTCCTAAAGCATCTATGCCTCTCGGGTTTGCTCCGATCCTTGCTCGTCTATTTCTGTCTATCGCAAGACCTTTAAACTTGACCTTCTATTCGGACACGTACGCCTTGGTGCAGCCAGCTCTTCTCTTTTTGAGACAAATAGTGGCCTTTCTTAACCCTTCCAACTATCGACCCAGTGTTCATGTTTCTACCAGTCTCCAAGTTCGCTTCCCTCTTTCTCCAACGGAGTTTCTTTTCGTTCTTTGTGTCATTACCAGTACGGTTTTCGCCGTGCAAGGTCTGTGCTGGCGACCTTTCTTTCCTATGTGACTCTCCTCTGGTCGTCTTCTTTCAGGAGGGATATTATTTTTATCATTATTTTTTTTGGGGTTCGGTCTTTGAATGCGTCCCTCGACATCTCCAAAGAAGTTGCCGGGGGAGCGACAGAAAAGTCTTTGCTTTCTAAACCTCCTTTCCTTTTTCCTTTCCTTTCCTTTCCTTTCCTTGGCGTTCCCGATCCTCTCTCTATTGTCTAAAGTACCTCTTGCTCTCTTCTGGTAAATCAACCGCGATTTTCTTTGATGGAACGACTTTTCCTTTCCTTCCCCCTTCCATCAACTCGCTACTGGTGTCCCTCAAGGTTCTCTCTTATCTCCTAATTTCTTTCTTTCCTTTTTTTTTTCTCTCTCCAATAAAGAGTCAGGTCAACAAACATCAAAGGAAGTCTCATTAGTTACTTCTCTCTTTTTTTTTTCACAACTTGTTTTCTTCCTGACATTTTCTCACAACCTGTTTTCTTCCTGTCTTTTTCTCACAACCTGTTTTCTTCCTGTCTTTTTCTCATAACCTGTTTTCTTTCACCCAAGATGGTCAAAATGCCTTACTAAGTGTACCTCCTTTGCCAGTGGGTAGAGAAGGCCCGTAACGCTCACCACAACTTATGCATGTTTAGTAATACTCTTTTTTTATCCCCTGCTACCATGTGCATTACGTAACTGTCAATCCTTGGTTCATCTTGGACTATTTTTAGCTAATCGTTTGGATTTCTTTAAAACATTTTTCTGTTGTTTCAAGCATGTTTCTTATTTCTCCTGGTAGTACACAAAACACATTTATCATCTTCCTTGAACGATTCTCGTGTGTGTGTGTGTGTGTGTGTGTGTGTGTGTGTGTATGTGTGTATGTGTGTCTGTGTGTATGTGTGTATGTGTGTGTATGTGTGTGTGTGTGTGTGTATGTGTGTGTGTGTATATATATATATATATATATATATATATATATATATATATATATATATATATATATATATATATATATACGCGTTTATATATATACATGTGTATGTGGATGGGTTGGGCCATTCCTCGTCTGTTTCCTTGCGCTACCTCGCTAACGCGGGAGACGGCGGTTAACTATAACAAACAGAAATCTATACACCTACATTCCAAAGTATTATTACAGAAGTAATAATGACTTATTTCCTGCTAGTTCGTAAGGCTCTTTGGGCCGATCGCAATCCTTTTGGGAGGCCCCCCCTCCCCCCCTCCCAGTTGCCGCATGAGAGAGAGAGAGAGAGAGAGAGAGAGAGAGAGAGAGAGAGAGAGAGAGAGAGAGAGAGAGAGAGAGAGAGACCCAATGCCACGCCCTCAATTAAACTTTCACCATTGTGATACGACCCGCGGGGGGGTGGATGAAATGGGGGAGCGAGGGCTTTAAAGATACTGCAGAGTGAGGGTGGTATAGTGTTAGTATGATGAAGGTATACTGCGAGTATAGTTCAAGGTATATAGGGAATATAGAAGGAATATAGATAGTATGATTATTGTATAATGAAAGTGTGAGAGCATCATGAAAGCATTGTAAAGGTATATTGATACAGTAAGGATTTTATAATGACGTGAAAATATGATATTTTATAATGAGAATACAATAAAGGTATGATTATGATGTATGGTGTGAGAATATATCGATGGTATAATGAAGTATAATGAAGATAAACTTAAAGTATATCGGTATACAGAGGTAATAGCGAAAATATGACTGTTAGAATGGAAGTATAAGTATAATTATAGTAAAATTTAGGTATAACGAGTATAATTATTAAATAGGAAAAGCATAATGCGAATATAATGAAGTATAATGAGAGTATAATAATAATGTATTGAATGTATGATGATTTATTGAGAGTATGATGATGGCATGATGATAGTATACTAGTGATATAAGTAAGGTATGATTAGGTTAGATAGTATAATTTGGTATAATGATAATACAATGAAGATAGAATCGTGTCAAAGGTTATATACTGAACACCATTATACTACAGTTGTGTTATGGTGGTCGTATAATGTTGGTATGATACGTCAAAGCCATTACAAAGGTCACATTGTAATAGTATTACAATGACACACTTAAAAATTAGACCACTATTGTTAACAATGGGTGTTCAAGCCTGAGTTAATGGAGGTACCATTGTGTTCTGATAATTATATTAGTAGACAGTGTGTGTAAGGGGATGTTAATGGTGCTTAAATGGGAGGGGGGGGGGGGTTACAGTGTAGACACATCAATGGGATATAAAACTGGTGTAGTGGTTTTCTGTTGTAATGGGGGAACATAATGGTACCACACATATGTACTGAAAACGTGATGAAAATCTGTATAAGTGTAAAATAATTATACTTGTGTTCCGCCATGGGAATGGATGGGATAAATTAGTGTTGTGGGATGGTAGTACATGAATTGTACGAATGGTATACGAAGTCACTTGTACGAAAAGCAAATTGTTAGTGTTAGGACAAATGGAGTTCAGACGTCATTACAGTATCATTATGATTACGATTAAAGAATGTACGATAATATCAAACGTAATATAGTTTATGGTATAGCGACGTGACGATATAATGATAACAAGAGCAGGTGATTATGTCTTAACATAAACTTTGTGAAGAATGAAAAAGAAATAGAGAAAAAAATGAGAATATTGTTGATTACTTTCATGTCAACACGGAATGGGTTGTAAGAATGAGTAATATACGTATATGGTCTTAGGATTAATTTCTAAAGACTTGAAGAAGGTGTTTGAATATTTTTAGGTCAAAGGTCATTAACTCGACCCTGACGGCTCTTAATGACCATGGCTAATTGACGTAGACCTCAAGCCCAATTACCCGACTGAATCCTTTAATTGTGCACCTAAGACTCTTCGATCCTGTGAGAGATCCTCCTGCCACGTCCTTTGACACGTACAGACAAGGGCACGCACGCCGAAAGTGAGCTCAGCTGTTCCGTTTTCTATTTTCTGTGATGGCACGTCGAAAACGAACCCAGCTGTACCGTTTTCTATTTTCTAGGATAATTATTTTGGGGTCTCTTTCCCCGATTTCACTTTGACCATCAACATTGTTTCTGTAACATTGGCTTTGGTGAGTGAACCTATTATGTACGCTCTGTTGGTGAACTCGTTTCCTGTTGATGACTCCTGTTGCCTGCCTGTTGTCGAACGTACTTTTCTGTTGGGGGAAACCTCCGTTGGTGTAGCCACGTTCCGTTGCTGAAGCAGCCTTCTGTTGATGAAGCTCTTTCCAGGTGAACGTAATTCTGTTGCTTCTTTCTGTTCCTGAACTTCATTCTTGTCTGTGAAAGAACTTTCAATTGTGGGTCATGGTCAGCAACGCTGAACACCACACCACTTGCAATGATAATGCACGTAAGCTTCGCAAACCCACGTTTTCTATTTCTTCTGGAATATTCTCATAAATCCTCTTCTGTTTTCGAAAACGAATTGCGTTTAATCTGTGGTATACAATATCAGTTCACTTGGGTTACGTCCTTGTAATCACCATGACCCCATCTCCGTTTTCTATAAGCTTTCTATATTCGTCAGTTTCAATTTTGCGTGGATTCATTTGCTACACAATGGACAACGTGTCCTTCATTCTCTCTCTCTCTCTCTCTCTCTCTCTCTCTCTCTCTCTCTCTCTCTCTCTCTCTCTCTCTCTCTCACTTCCAACTAATGTAAGTACATTACATTTAGCCCTAATAGAGTCTCCAGGTATTTTTTCAATTCATTTTTCGAAAACAGATGTTAACACCGATAGAAAACGATGTAATAATGAAAACAAAAATACAAGCCATCATAGAAAAAAAAATGAAATGTAATCAGTCGTAATCACCAAAATGTAATCAGTCATAATCACCAAAATGTAATTAGTCATAATCACCAAAATGTAGTCAGTCATAATCACCAAAATGTAATCAGTCATAATCACCAAAATGTAATCAGTCATAATCACCAAAATGTAATTAGTCATAATCACCAAAATGTAATCAGTCATAATCACCAAAATGTAATTAGTCATAATCACCAAAATGTAATCAGTCATAATCACCAAAATGTAATTAGTCATAATCACCAAAATGTAATTAGTCATAATCACCAAAATGTAATTAGTCATAATCACGAAAGTAGCAATTTATGAGCGAGGGTATACCAGAGGGTTAAGACATTGATCTGTTGAACAGCTCTTACGGAATGGTTTACCCGTGTTTCCTTTAAGAGAGAACACCATTGAAACGCTGCAGCATAGTTGAGAGGAGGTTGTTGCCCTTAAGGGGTTTGTACGTGTGCGTTTATAGATCTTGGGGAAAGCAAAGATGTGATGGGGTTGCATAGAGATGCTCTTGTGGAACGTGCTACGAATATATGGTGTGGGAGGGAAGGTGTTAGAAGGAATGAGGTGGGGTTATCAAGACAAAAAGGAGTGTGTGCGAGTAGGTGGAAAGGAGGGAGAGTGGTTTTACGTGAAAGTTGGTTCGCGTTTGATTGATTTATGGATGGGATAATGAGGGAGGTAAATGCTAGGGTCTTGGAGAGAAGCCCAGTAAGGATTAAGGGGGCCTGGGAAGTGAGTCAGTTCATGTTTGCTGATGACGCCGCATTGTTGGCGGATTTGAGTGAGAAACTGTAGAAGTTGGTGTTTGAGTTTAGGAGAGTGTATAAGGAGAAAGTTAAGACTAAATGTGAAGAAAAAAGTTTTTTACGTTTAGCACTCCAATAAGTTAGTTGGGAATGAGTTTGAATGGGAAAAAACTGGAGGAAAGGAAGTGTTTTAGATACCTAGGAGGGAACTTAGCAGCGGATGGAACCATGGAAGTGGAAGTGAGTCACAGGGTGGGGGAGGGGGCGAAGGTTCTGGGAGCATTGAAGAATGTGTAGAAAGAAAGGTCACTATCTGGGAATGCGACAATGGGTATGTTTGAATGTATAGTATTCGTAAAAACGTTGCATAGATGCGAAGTATGAGCTATAAATGATATTCTACTTAAGAGGATGGATGCGTTGGAAATGAAGTATTTGAGGACAACTTGTGGTGTGAGGAAGGTTGATCGAAGAGGTAATGAAAGGGTAAGAGAGAAGTGTGGTAATGAAAAGAGTGAGGCTGAGGCAGCTGCAGAGGTGTGCTGAAAAGGTTTGGACGCATGGAGAGAATGGGTGAGGAAAGATTGACAAAGAAAATGTACGTGCCCGAAGTGAAGAGATCGAATTAGAGGTGGAAGGATGGAGTGAAAAAGATTTTGAGCGATCAGGGCTGATCATACAGGAGGGTGAAAGACCTGCACAGGATAAAGTGAATTGGAATGATGTGGTATGCTGGGGTCGACGTGCTGTTAATGGACGGAACCAGGGCATGTGAAACGTCCGGGGTAAACCATGGTAAAGCCTGTGGGGCCTGGATGTGGATAGGGAGCTGTGGTTTCGATGCATTACACATGACAACTAGAGAATGGATGTGAGCGAATGCTGCCTTTCTTCGTCTTTTCCAGGCGTTACCTTGCCAGCGCGGGAAACGGCGAACAAGTATGAAATAAAAGCATCATATCGATAGAATCTTTTGCATTTTTAAAAAGAAAAAAGCTAATCCATGTAGGTGATGACCCGACAAAAGAATATTCCATTTAAAAAAATGCTACATCTCACTTCTCAAAGATATTGAAAATTCTTTTCATAAAAGTGCGCACGCCATCTTTCACCTATGAATTATGAATAAGCTGTCAGAGCCTTCTCATACTTCTTTTTTTTTCAGTTATTTTCGTTAGTGAAAAAAAGAACAGATAAATCGAAGTAATTCTGTTGTTCCTTTGATGGTTCGAAAATGGTATATCTTTTCGTGTACGTCCCCCATATATCATCAGTTATCGAATGTTATATCTGAAATAGCAGGTGTTTGGTATGATGTATTATATATATATATATAGTATTTAAGTATAGTGAACGGGTCATGTGTGTAGATTGTACCACGTTGCTTGAGAGGCAAGAGAGTGTTATAGAACCAGAGATGATATGTCTTTCCAGTACACCTACTACACTCGCCTCTCCCAGTATACTCAATTCTCCCAGCACACACTCATCATACTCACTTCTCCCGGTACACTACACCTACTACACTCACCTCCCAGTACACTCACCTCTGCTTATACACACACCACACTCACCTCCCAGTACACTCGCCTCTACTTATGCACACACCACACTCACCTCCCAGTACACTCGCCTCTACTTATACACACACCACACTCACCTCCCAGTATACTCGCCTCTACTTATACACACACCACACTCACCTCCCAGTACACTCACCTCTACTTAAACACACATACCACACTCACACACACACACGCACACACAAGTGTTTAAACTGCCTCCTTCCCACCCGCCTTCCCAAGCGGCTGTAACACAAACTGTCTCCCCTCACCCCACCCCACCCAACAACACATTCTCCTTAAACTACCGCCACCCCCCCCCCCCACACACACACACACGCGTTGCAAAAAACTGTGTTTAAACTGTTCCCCCACGACTGCAGCCCATCCTGCTCAAACTGCAACGAACCATAAACTCCCCCATCACCACCCTGGCGGCTCTAGCCCGAAGACGAACGCTATAAAGTTGTTTACATCCTTCATAAACTAATTAACCTGTGAATGCAGGCACGAAGAACCCAGGTATTACACAGACAGCGTGGGCACCTTGATGACACAACACCTGGGCAGATGACTATAATCTGAAAGGTAATTTAATAAAAAAGAAAGATAAAAAAAAAAGGAATTTCGATTAGTATGTAACTGATAACCAATTTGAGTTAAAGAGGATGAATATACAAGGGAATAGTTACTAGTTGTCTTCACAATTTTGTCTACCACTGTCAGAGGATATATATATATATATATATATATATATATATATATATATATATATATATATATATATATATATATATATATACTATGACGTAGTAGCCATCACATACGTCACACTTGCTAACCACCATTATCACTGCTCGTTACGATGAACCTCTAAGCTCCGATACGGTAACAATCCTCGTTTCTCATCTCCTCTGCCATCGTAACCAGCCTCGCAGTTATGACCTAGTGGTCTATTGCTGTCTGCCAATTCGTCAGTAATTCCTTGTATGTATTCGCTTGTTTGTCTTCATTTCCTTGTATGTCTTTGTTTGTCTTCTTTTCCTTATATGTCTTTGTTTGTCTTCATTTCCTTGTATGTCTTTGTCTTCTTTTCCTTGTATGTCTTTGTTTGTCTTCATTTCCTTGTATGTCTTTGTCTTCTTTTCCTTGTATGTCTTTGTTTGTCTTCATTTCCTTGTATGTCTTTGTCTTCATTTCCTTGTATGTCTTTGTTTGTCTTCATTTCCTTGTATGTCTTTGTTTGTCTTCATTTCCTTGTATGTCTTTGTTTGTCTTCTTTTCCTTGTATGTCTTTGTTTGTCTTCATTTCCTTGTATGTCTTTGTCTTCTTTTCCTTGTATGTCTTTGTTTGTCTTCATTTCCTTGTATGTCTTTGTCTTCTTTTCCTTGTATGTCTTTGTTTGTCTTCATTTCCTTGTATGTCTTTGTTTGTCTTCATTTCCTTGTATGTCTTTGTTTGTCTTCATTTCCTTGTATGTCTTTGTTTGTCTTCATTTCCTTGTATGTCTTTGTTTGTCTTCTTTTCCTTGTATGTCTTTGTTTGTCTTCATTTCCTTGTATGTCTTTGTTTGTCTTTTATTTTCTTGTATGTCTTTGTTTGTCTTCTTTTCCTTGTATGTCTTTGTTTGTCTTCATTTCCTTGTATGTCTTTGTTTGTCTTCATTTCCTTGTATGTCTTTGTTTGTCTTCATTTCCTTGTATGTCTTTGTTTGTCTTCATTTCCTTGTATGTCTTTGTTTGTCTTCTTTTCCTTGTATGTCTTTGTTTGTCTTTTATTTTCTTGTATGTCTTTGTTTGTCTTTTATTTTCTTGTATGTCTTTGTTTGTCTTCTTTTCCTTGTATGTCTTTGTTTGTCTTCATTACCTTGTATGTCTTTGTTTGTCTTCTTTTCCTTGTATGTCTTTGTTTGTCTTCATTTCCTTGTATGTCTTTGTTTGTCTTTTATTTTCTTGTATGTCTTTGTTTGTCTTCATTTCCTTGTATGTCTTTGTTTGTCTTCATTTCCTTGTATGTCTTTGTATGTCTTCTTTTCCTTGTATGTCTTTGTTTATGTGTTTGTTTATCTTGTCTCGTCAGCGTTGCTGGCAATCGATGTTGGGAGGAGATATTTATGGAGTTACGTTCTTAACATGAACTATTTCCTTAATTAAAGTAAATAATGAAAAAAGATATATATATATTAACTGGTTTTGTAGATATGGTCTTATAGAGAAAAATCAGTAATATATATGTATGATAAAGATAATGATATTGATATTGATGATAATGATTATAATTATAATGATAATGGAAACATTATAATAATAATGATAATAATAACGATAATAATAATAATAATAATAATAATAATAATAATAATAATAATAATAATAATGATAGTAATAATAATTATGATAATGATAATACTGCTGCTACAACTACTACTGATAATTGTAATAATAATAATAATAATAATAGTAATAATGATAAATGAGCGTATTAGAGCAACATGTTTCCTGTGCTATTATACGCCAGCTGGCTCAGTCGCGCGCCTCGTCCAATTGCCGTTATAGTTATATAACTACCAATACAGTTAATGCCAGAATTGCCTCGTTGGCGGGAGGCTCATTCATTGCGTGTGTGTCTGTGTGTTTGTCTGTGTGCATGTGTGTGTGTGTGTGTGCATGTGTGTGTGTGTGTGTGCATGTGTATGTGTGTGTGTGTGTGTGTGTGTGTGTATGTGTGTATCCAATTCTTCTTGGTCGATCGTGAGGTCGCGTCATATATACAAGTTCTCCGTCGCCATTGTTTCTGTCTATCGATTGGAAGACGACGAGGAGGAGGAGGAGGGTCATGTTCGGGTCATGACCTGGCTGGCCTGAAGGTCACAAACTCAATAGGGGTCAAGGAATCGTCACTCTTAGTAAGGGTTATGGACTCTATAGGGCCTTGCCTCACGGCTCGTACACATGGCCGGCTGGCGGTCGGGGATAGCACTGTCTTTGGCCGAAGACCAGGAGCAGAGATGGCCAGGTGGGGGGGGGGGGGGTGCGCGCGCGAGACCTCGCACGAATGACGTAAAACCATCCAACGTCACCCAGGGCCCAACGTCCTCACCGCTGATTGGATGATTGCCGCGGAGGATCACATCTGCGCACCCAATGATGATAACTTTGGAAATATAATGCTAACAGTCACAGATGTCTGGCGGACAACATTTACAAGGATGGTAATGTAATCAGCAGTTTAATGTAATTCCCTGCCAACATCTCGGTAGTTCACTACGTTTGAAATCATCTTTCAAGCATTACTACATACGAGTGATACAGAACTCGTAATTTGAACGCCACAAGTCTTATGATGTCAGCTGCAGTTCCTTTGATGGAAGACATTTGAATTATACAACAACAACGACAACAATGATAATGGTCAAAAAGAAAAAAAAGAAAAAATCGCACTTTGTTAAGTGATATACGAGGGACATTGTAGAATATGATACATGAGTGGATGTGAGTGCCCGCCCGTCCCTCATTTCACTCATCGAACTCACTCGTCGTCAGTAATATCAAACTCCCCGAAATCAATTTTGAATAATGCTTTAAGATAATAAAAAAAAAAGAGAAGTGTTCAGGAATGGCATTTCTCTGCTCTGGCTTGTCTGTGTGTGGTTTGCGACACAGAATTCGTTTTAGGGCAAAGAAATCTCCTTCGTGCAGGGCTTGTGTGTGTGTGTGTGTGATGATACAGACACACGAAATGATTGGATCGGGTAGCCATATCGTCTGTGGCAAATGTATTGAAAAAATATCATGGCAGAATTGTTGGGACGGTCGTGGCAATGTGCGTAATTTTTTCGTCCATCCCTGATGCGTAAAATAGGCGTAAGGTAAGATATTAAATTCCTGACTTGCTACCGTGATTTTTGAATGCCTAGCTTGGTTGTTATTATTTGTTTGTTTATGCCTGGCCTGGTTGTTGTTTGTTTGTTTGTTTGTCCAACATCAATGGTCACTTACATGAACATTGAAAGAAACTCACTACACATAAAAGTGCGCACAGAACCTTTTTATTTCACTTTTTTTTTCCACTTACGATTGTCATACCATCAAAATTATTTAACCTGGGATATTCTGTCTTATCGGATATTCATTGTAATATCTTTGACTAATGTATTAAGTATGTTAGAGGTGAATATTTGTTTCCAAGTTCTAACAAGATCTAATCATCTTCAGAAACAGGAAATGTATCCGATCAATATGATACATAGGCAATATACTCGTATCTGTAATTGAGATTGAATTATTATCAACTGTTACGGTACGATAATTACTTTGCGCTGCCGCGGTACGATGACTTAGTGAATGCTGGCGGAGTACGATAATTACCCAAACTGCCAAGGTACGATAAAATACCCAGCGCTGCTGCTAAGGTTAGTACGATGATTATTGAGTTCTAAAGTACGATGATTACTGTGGGGGCTGCCGAAGGTACGATCACCCTTGAATGCTGCTGCCAAGATACGATAATTCCCAGCGGCGTTGGCTGACACGGTGCTGCCATCTGTTGACTGAGCGCGCAACAGTTAAATTGCCGGATGAATTTGGCGTTCTGGTGCGAAGCTGGTATTCACCGGGGGGCCTCGGTGCAAATGCCACTCTACCACGGGAATGCCTTTGGCTTATTGGAACCTGCAAATTCTATTGGAATGGCGAGTCCAAACCCCTCCCTCAACATCTCCCCAAAAAGCACCTTTAATTACATCCAGCTATTGATTACTATTGTTGCTTGGCAGCCGCTGAAGTCTATTGTTCCCCCGAGAGATGAAAATGTATGCAAGTGAGTCGATAATCCACTTAAGTCGTATAAGTATACAGTAGACCTTGATGATCGTAAACACACATACACACACCCCACTCCTCCTCACACCCTCACCCCTCCTCACACTCCTCATCCCTCCTCACCCCTCCTCCTCACACCCTTCCCCCTCCTCACCCCTCCTCACCCCTCCTCACCTCTCCTCCTCACACCCCCTCCTCACCCCTCCTCCTCACACCCCTCACCCCCTCCTCACCCCCTCCTCACCCCTCCTCCTCACACCCCTTCCCCCTCCTCACCCCTCCTCACACCCACTCCTCACCTCTCCTCCTCACACCCCCTCCTCACCCCCTCCTCACACCCCTCCCCCTCCTCACACCCCTCCTCCTCACACCCCTCCCCCTCCTCACCCCTCCTCCTCACACCCCTCTCCCTCCTCACCCCTCCCTCACACCCCTCCCCCTCCTCACCCCTCCTCACATCCCTCCCCCTCCTCACCCCTCCTCACACCCCTCCCCCTCCAGTAGAATGACTTCATAAGAATTAATCTGTTGTTAATGAATATCAAATTTGCGCTGGGGTTATTCATAATATAATATAGAAATAAAAGGGCGAGAAAATATGGGATATATAGAAAACGAGAGACACGGCCGCGAGACAGGTGTGTTGCCTCGCGCTGGCATGCGCAGTGGAGGGGGGGGGGGGGGGAGGGAGAAGGTCAAAGACCGGGAGGGGGTGTAGTGGTGTTGGGGGGGGGGTTGTTGCTGCATTCCCACTTCCTGCATTTGTCAATAGCTCTCAAAAATTTGGGCTCGCCTTAGAGAGAGAGAGAGAGAGAGAGAGAGAGAGAGAGAGAGAGAGAGAGAGAGAGAGTTGATTAATAGCTTGAGGATGTCGGTCCGGGGCGCGCGCGCGCGCGCACGGGTGGAGTATATATCTATAACCTGTCACGTGATGAGGGGGGAGGGTGGGAGAGGGGAGGGGTGTGTGTGTGTGTGTGTGTGTCAGGGGTCTTCATCATGGCTTGATATATTATGGTTGTGTGTTGCTAATGAAAAAAAAAAGAAGAAAAAGAAAAGAGATAAAATTGAAATGTTGAGTGTTGATGTATTGATCAGTCTGGCCCTGGCTACACACATCTGCCCCCCCCCCCTAATAATGTGTAGTAGGTGTATAAGGAAGAGAGCGTTCGTATATATATATATATATATATATATATATATATATATATATATATATATATATATATATATATGTATGTATATATTTTTTTTCTATTTTCTTTTTTTTTTTTTTTTTGCTTTGTCGCTGTCTCCCGCGTTTGCGAGGTAGCGCAAGGAAACAGACGAAAGAAATGGCCCAACCCACCCCCATACACATGTATATACATACGTCCACACACGCAAATATACATACCTACACAGCTTTCCATGGTTTACCCCAGACGCTTCACATGCCTTGATTCAATCCACTGACAGCACGTCAACCCCGGTACACCACATCGCTCCAATTCACTCTATTCCTTGCCCTCCTTTCACCCTCCTGCATGTTCAGGCCCCGATCACACAAAATCTTTTTCACTCCATCTTTCCACCTCCAATTTGGTCTCCCTCTTCTCCTCGTTCCCTCCACCTCCGACACATATATCCTCTTGGTCAATCTTTCCTCACTCATTCTCTCCATGTGCCCAAACCATTTCAAAACACCCTCTTCTGCTCTCTCAACCACGCTCTTCTTATTTCCACACATCTCTCTTACCCTTACGTTACTTACTCGATCAAACCACCTCACACCACACATTGTCCTCAAACATCTCATTTCCAGCACATCCATCTCCTGCGCACAACTCTATCCATAGCCCACGCCTCGCAACCATACAACATTGTTGGAACCACTATTCCTTCAAACATACCCATTTTTGCTTTCCGAGATAATATTCTCGACTTCCACACATTCTTCAAGGCTCCCAGAATTTTCGCCCCCTCCCCCACCCTATGATCCACTTCCGCTTTCATGGTTCCATCCGCTGCCAGATCCACTCCCAGATATCTAAAACACTTCACTTCCTCCAGTTTTTCTCCATTCAAACTCTCCTCCCAATTGACTTGACCCTCAATTATATATATATATATATATATATATATATATATATATATATATATATATATATATATATATATATATAATTATCCCTGGGGATAGGGGAGAAAGAATACTTCCTACGTATTCCCTGCGTGTCGTATAAGGCGACTAAAAGGGGAGGGAGCGGAGAGCGCTACGCGCTTAACCCAACCACCAACTGCATTCCAAAGGCCATTCGTGCCTACAACTCCAACAATCACGTATGACTTTAGAGCAATGGTCTTTTTTTTTTTTGGGGGGAAGGGGGGGTGTTATTCATAAACAAACAAAAGACATTCTTGGGGTCGCGTTCGCAGACGGAATCCGGATTAAAGTCACGAACGTTCCGGTGGACAGAAGGTCTCGTTCCCTCCAGTGAGAGGTGTTCCTGAACTCGGGCTAATGAAACTGGCGAGAGCGACTTTGATGACGAGATTCACCCGGCCGGCCCAGCCAGAGTCGGGTTGAAGAGGGTTTGAAGCTCTGGCTACCCATTCCCTAGACGTAGGTAGATGATTGTGTCTCAACTATTGTGTATTTTTAAAGGTGACTTTCGCCTCTATCTTGACATTTCCGTAGGTAGGATTTTAAGTATTCTACAAGCGAATCCAACACGCATCTCCGTCTTGATCTTAACTTGGATTATAGAGTCGAAACGTACCTGGATCTACGACCTTGACGCCATCTGTTGACCGCGCGCACAACTATGGCAAATGGTTGCCACGTCGGGATTTTATTACTTTCGTCATCGTTGATCATACACAACCCATGATTACTTCCCATTACTGAGATGTATTATATCTGTGACTATGAGGTTTTAGTATGGTGGGTATAGTACGCAGCTTCATTTAGATTAGATAGTACCAGGGGACAAAGATAAGGATATTATGGCATTGATAATGAGATATGAGGAATCTTTATGACACTGGTAACAGTGGGTCTCATGGGTAGTAGACAGGATACGAGTGTAGTTCAAATGCTAATGACTTGAAAGGTATACTTAACTGTACATAAGACTTTGGTATGATTGGATTACAGTATGTCATTTCCTTTCTTTGGCACTTGGCACGTAGTGTGCGTGACCTCTGACCTCCTTTGCCAAGTGGTCTAATCACATGCATGACGTTTGACCTCCCATGACGACCGTATCAGTCAACTATGTGACCTCTGAATTCGGATAACGACCTTATTAATCATTGGCGACCTATGACCAGCCATAACCCGTCGTTTCTGTGACCTATGACCAGCCATAACCTGTCGTTTGTGTGACCTATGACCTGCCATAACCTCTCGGTTTTTGACCTTACGACCTCCCATAACCTGTCATTTCTGTGAGTTATGACTTCCTGTAACATCTTCCTCAAAAACATGTTTGAAGTCTTTAAAACCTCTACGTCATCAATACATTTATGTACGGTTTACTTCAGTGAGTACGATGATTTATCATTTTGCGTACGATACGTCGTCCCCCTCTCTCTTGAGTGCGATACCTCGTCCCTCCCTCGACTACACAATAGCAACCCCCACAGTATGATGATAATCCTTAAAGTACGATACTTTTCATTATAGTCTTTTAATCACCTAGCGGTAAGATAACACAACTCTTGAAATAACATGATCTTCAAAATACTATAATTCAGTCCTTTAAAGCAGAATAACTTGTAAAGTACGATAACTTTCAAAGTACAGCCCTTAAAGTACGGTGACCTTTAAACTTCGGCGTAACCTAGCACTTAAAGTAGGTTAACTTAGCATTTAAAGTACGATGGCGAGAGACAGAATGCAATCCCTCACTTAACCTTAGGCGTGCGATAACCAAATGTCTTGAATACGATAATGAACTCAAAAGGAATTAATACTATGACCTCAAGAATGTATGATAACTCTTATAGAATTAAAATTCAACCTCTCGAATTATAATAGAAACTCATAATTTTCAATAACTTGATTATAGATATGTCATGCAACTTCGCAGAGTATATTAACGTACGATGACTGTCAACAGAAAACGATATCGTAACACAGCTAAATTTGGCGCGATTTAACTTTTTCGTATGAGTTAACCCACTGAGTAGGATTCAACCCACTGAGAATAATATGATTTAAGCCACTTAGCATAGTGATTTAACCCACTAAGTATGATTCATCCCACTGATGATCATGACGATTCAAGCCACTAAATACGATAATTCAACCCACTGAGAATAACGATTCACACCACTGAACTTTATGATTTAACCCACTGAGTATATGATTCAGCTCATTGGTGATAATTATCATTCATCCCACTGAGAGTCAACCCACTGAATATAATGATTTAACCTGTAGAGAACGAGCCATTGTTCGTGATGGGCCAGTCACCCATAGACACGATCACGCGTCTTATCTATCTACCAACCGAATCACATTCTTCCAAGACATTCGCGTGTCCATATATCTCCTCGAGCAAGAGCTGGAGTGGAGGAAATCTCTCTCTCTCTCTCTCTCTCTCTCTCTCTCTCTCTCTCTCTCTCTCTCTCTCTCTCTCTCTCTCTCTCTCTCTCTCGAAGTATGTATGTATCACCTCTGCTGAGACAGAAGGCCGGCCGGTAAAGGAGGAGGAGGAGGAGGAGGAGGAAGAAGAGGTGGAGGAGAGGAGGAGGAGGTAGCGTGTGTCATCTCAGAAGTTCAGGGAAAACGAAAATAAGTTGTTCACGAGTGTACTGGAGGAGGACTGGGTCAGGAACAAGAAGCTGTGGTACTTCTTCTTTCTCGCGAAGTTTGAGTTCCTGTTATAATGTGCCCCCACGCGATCTCTCTCTCTCTCTCTCTCTCTCTCTCTCTCTCTCTCTCTCTCTCTCTCTCTCTCTCTATGTGTGTGTGTGTGTGTGTGTGTGTGTGTGTGTGTGTACCTGGCAGGCAGGACTCATTACCTGTTTTTCTTCAAAAGTTGTCGAACGTGCTTCCGTTTTCTATTCCTCTTCAGTCCGTTTTCGCACTTCACCCACTTCATTCGTCCAGTGTCATTATCTATCATTATTTTTTATTACAACCAACTTTTACTCCTTTAGAACTTGTCATATGAAGCATACCATCCCCTCTGAGGGTAAACACACACAACTAATTAAGAGTCGAAGATCATTATCGTTAATTAAGAGAAATGGAAGTTGTGGCGGAAGATGGGAAGAGATTATAAACAGGTTTGTGTCAATATTTATTATCTCTACGCCATTTGCTAACCTAACACCATTTCGTGACGTCGGGTAAACCACCCGTTTTAAACAGATTAAAAACCTGTTAGACTTTGAACAACAGGAACTGCATCGATTTAGTTAAATCCCCTTAAGTAAATCGGTTAAATCCTCTCAGAAGACCAGGTAAATCCGCTTGCCACCGACACCTAAATCCTCCTCTGAGACCTGGGGAGAGTGTCTCATTAAATCCCTTTGAGAACCTGATGGAAATCCCTCATAAGCACAAGTAAATCCTTCTCTTTTTTTTTTCAGTTTAAATCCACCTGGACAGTGGAATCAGACCCTTCGCATACGTATATTAGAGTATTTTAGGTAAATCATAATAAAACAAATTCTTTTTTAATAAATCCTTTATAAGTAACCCCTTTTAAGTAAACCTTTTTATACGTAAATCCTTTCTAAGTAAAGTCTATATAGGTAACCCCTTTATAAGTAGATCCTTTATAAGTCAATCATATATCGTTAGCCCTCTATGAATGACCCTTTTATAAGTAAATTCTTTAAAAGTAAAAACCTTTTATAAGTAAACCTTTAAGAAATCCTTTAATACATATAAATCCCACGTGTTTGGGGGACATTGGGACTGATAAATCGCCCACGATAAATTGGCGATTTATCCTTGACGATAAAAGAAAAAAAAAGATTCAAACTGGTCGCTTTTCATGTCGAACTATAGCCAAATTTCGACCTTGGGGAGACAATAGCACTATATGTCATGATCAGGGAAAGTAATTGCATGTGTCGATTACTTTCATTTCCCGGTAAGTGGGGCTTGTACATCATGACTTTGTGATTACCATTGTGATATATGGTAGAGGGAAGAAGGGAGTGTGTGTGTGTGTGTGTGTGTGTGTGTGTGTGTGTGTGTGTGTGTGTGGGATGCTTGGTTGCCTAAATATCAGGTATTAGTATCAGATACGGGGGCCCCTCATACTTCGCCATATACTTTGGTTCTTTCTTCAAGCTGTTTGCGGAGATGTGATTGGTCGATGATGATTTGACCCGCCCCAACCCCTCACCCCCCCCCCTCTCTCTCTCTCTCTCTCTCTCTCTCTCTCTCTCTCTCTCTCTCTCTCTCGCGCGCGCGCCCCCCATCTCCCCCTTCCCCCTCTACAATGGCAGATTACGTAATGTCCTCCTCCCCCCTCCCCTCTCCTCCCCCCCCCCTCCTCAATGATGCCTTACCGGAGCATGACGTCATTCGCTTACCTCGTCTCCAAGCCGTAGTAAGGTCGACAAGAGGTAAAAGGGTGGTTGACACTGGATTTTCGACCCTCAGGTCATGAGGCGACACCCCCCCCCCCCCCCCAACGGTCGGAAATATAAAGTATTGCCCCGTGGGTCAAAGGGTTGGGGGTAAGGGGGGTAGGGGGTAAGGTGGGTCGGGGTGGGGGGTGGGGGGGTGGATATATATATATATATATATATGATACAATACCTTGTTTCCGGGGGCAGGTTTTTTTAGGGCGACTTCCCTACATAGATATATGGTGTTCTCGGCCATATAGCTCGAGAGTCGACTGTACACTGGTTATAAAAGTGACACAAGTGACAAAGTTCGTCTCTATAATAAAAAAAGGAAAATATCCTCACAACTTTTCCTTAACAACTTTTATTTTTTTTTTTTCACAGACTTTCCCGTAGACTTTAGTCTTATGAAACAAAGTTTTTTTTTTTCTTTTAGGTCGAAAATCTCCTTGGGATTAGCACTGTGGAGAACCCTTATCACCCCCGCTGTAGTGGTGTATTATTTGGAGTATGGTAATTCCTTCAGATGATGAGAGAGTGGGGTTGGGGTTGGAGAGAACCGGGTGTGTGATATACAGTAAAGTTATTGCTAGTGGCAATTTGAAACGGAGAGAGTAGGAGGAGGGGAGAGAGATGGAGGTTCTATTGGAGAGAATTGGGGGAGAGAGATGGGGGGGTCTGTTGGAGAGAGTGAGAGGAGAGAGATGGAGGGGAGGGTCTGTTGGAGAAGGGTAGGAGGAGAGGAGAGAGATGGGGGGGTTGGTCTGTTAGAGAGGGTAAGAGAAGAGGAGAGAGATGGGTCTGTTGGAGAGGGTAGGAGGAGAGGAGAGAGATGGGGGGGGGGGGGGGGATTGGTCTGTTAGAGAGGGTAGGTGGAGAGGAGAGAGATGAGGGGTCTGTTGGATGGTACAAAAAAAGAATAATCTGCTTCTTCAGGCAGGTGTAAAGGGAGGGCTATCTCGATGGCCAGTACATTAGTGGAAGGTAACAAAGGAGTGTTCTCGCAATAGGTGCAGGAGGTCATCAGCGAAGTGCCACAGGGTCCTGTGCCGGGACCGCTGCTCTTCTTGGTCCGTGTGAACAACTTAGCCAGAAGGCATGGATGGAGTCCAACCTGAGTATGTTTGCAGATGATGCCATAGGTCATGAAGGGGAGTGAAAGTCGTGAGGGGATTGCATCGGCTTACAAGGGGACCTTGACAAACTCCAGAGTTGGTGTAATACATGATTGATGAACTTCAACCCGAACATATATATATATATATATATATATATATATATATATATATATATATATATTTTTTTTTTTTTTTTTATACCTCGTCGCTGTCTCCCGCGTTTGCGAGGTAGCGCAAGGAAACAGACGAAAGAAATGGCCCAACCCCCCCCATACACATGTACATACACACGTCCACACACGCAAATATACATACCTACACAGCTTTCCATGGTTTACCCCGGACGCTTCACATGCCCTGATTCAGTCCACTGACAGCACGTCAACCCCTGTATACCACATCGCTCCAATTCACTCTATTCCTTGCCCTCCTTTCACCCTCCTGCATTTTCAGGCCCCGATCACACAAAATCCTTTTCACTCCATCTTTCCACCTCCAATTCGGTCTCCCTCTTCTCCTCGTTCCCTCCACCTCCGACACATATATCCTCTTGGTCAATCTTTCCTCACTCATTCTCTCCATGTGCCCAAACCATTTCAAAACACCCTCTTCTGCTCTCTCAACCACGCTCTTTTTATTTCCACACATCTCTCTTACCCTTACGTTACTTACTCGATCAAACCACCTCACACCACACATTGTCCTCAAACATCTCACTTCCAGCACATCCATCCTCCTGCGAACAACTCTATCCATAGCCCACGCCTCGCAACCATACAACATTGTTGGAACCACTGTTCCTTCAAACATACCCATTTTTGCTTTCCGGGATAATGTTCTCGTCTTCCACACATTTTTCAAGGCTCCCAAAATTTTCGCCCCCTCCCCCACCCTATGATCCACTTCCGCTTCCATGGTTCCATCCGCTGACAGATCCACTCCCAGATATCTAAAACACTTCACTTCCTCCAGTTTTTCTCCATTCAAACTCACCTCCCAATTGACTTGACCCTCAACCCTACTGTACCTAATAACCTTGCTCTTATTCACATTTACTCTTAACTTTCTTCTTCCACACACTTTACCAAACTCCGTCACCAGCTTCTGCAGTTTCTCACATGAATCCGCCACCAGCGCTGTATCATCAGCGAACAACAACTGACTCACTTCCCAAGCTCTCTCATCCCCAACAGACTTCATAATTGCCCCTCTATCCAAGACTCTTGCATTTACCAGAGTCTTGGATATATATATATATATATATATATATATATATATATATATATATATATATATATATATATATGCATTCAAGAAGATGAATAAGGAAATACTCAGCAATCTCTTCACACCCTCCATTTGGCCAAAATTTAGTCTCATCACCGCACCTAAAGAAGCACAAAGAGCTAATAGAGGAGGTTCAGAAGAGAAGAAAAATAGGACCAGAATGAAAAGAGTTGAGCTTCGGGGAAAGGCTAGAAGCCCTTAATTTCCCCTCCTTGGAAGAGGAAAGAGTGAGGAGTGACTTGATCACGCACTTTTAGTTTTCGAAACAGGATGATAACGAAAACAGTGAACAGGTCTTCGAGAGATGAGATAGAACAACCAAAGAACATAACACGAAATTAAGCAAGAAACTTGTGACAAAAAAAGGAGCAAAGGAGTTCTTTATAGTGTGATAGTGGTGGATGAATGGAACAGACTTGTGTTATTAAGTTGTGAATGCAGACAGCATACACATGATTGTAGAGATGGGGACCCCATGAGTGTAAAAAAAAACCCTCCCTCCCCTGTCTAGTACAGAACAGTGATCAATATACGAGAGAGAGAGAGAGAGAGAGAGAGAGAGAGAGAGAGAGAGAGAGAGAGAGAGAGAGAGTATTCCTTCACTCCCCTCCACCTCCCTAGTTTACCACGTCAGCAGCCGTGGTTGGAATACATCAGTATTATCAAGGGTCTCCAGGAAGGAGAGTCTGGCTAACTAACCCATTAGAACTTGAACCACGTCCCAGAAATTGGTTTGACTCCGATACCCGAATTGGTTTCAGTCCGCTGGTTATACTGGTCGAAAACCGTTGCCCAAATTGGTTGTAATCCTCCGTCCAAATTGGTTGATATCCTCTCTCAGAAATGGTTGTAATCCTCTTCAGTGGTTATAATCCTCTTTAATGGTTGTAATCCTCTTTATAAATTGGTGCAAGACCACCGCCCAAGTTGGTTGTATTTTTCTGTTTAAATTGGTTTAAATCCGCCACAAAAATTGGTGATAATTTTGTCTTAATTGTTTTAAATCTGCTGTCCAAATTGGTTGTTCCCCTCTGTCTAGATTAAGTCAGGTCCGCTGCCAGAACTGGTTGTAATCTGATGCCCAAATTGCTTCAGATACACATCCCATTTTGGCCCACTTTCATTCTTTAATGCCAAAATCGTTTTCAGTTCGATGGGAAAATAGGTTGTGGTCTACTGTTCAAACTGATTCCAATTCGTTTTCAAAGATGTTTGTATTTTTAAGTCCAGTGTGCCCAAAAACTGGTTTTAAGTTCGTTCTCTGAATGGGTTTAAGTCCACTCGACAGAGTGACTCAACATGACCTGCATAAACTGGTTTAACTTAACGAGCCAAACTTAATTAACTTCATCGCCCACATTGGTGCAAGTCCATTGCTTAAACTGCCATAACTCCACAGTGTAAACTGCCTTAAATCTACCGAGCAGAACTGGTTTAAAACCAGAACCCAAACTGCCTCAGCTCCACAGTCCAAACTGGCTTAACTCCCCTGAGAAATCTAGTGTAACTCCAAAGCCTACACTGCCTTAGTTTCACTGTTTATACCGGCTGACGTCTACGACCAAAACTGGCTTAAACTTGCTTCGAATGAGGTTTTAGTTTAACTCAGAGTTTGCTTTACCTGCAATTCCCAAATCGGTTTAATTGTATGTAGACCATCCATATTGTTTTATGTCCGATTGTTCAAACTGGTTCATACGCAACCCTCAAACTAGATTAACTCTATCCCTTAAACTGGCTTAAGATCCTTGAAACTGACACAAATCTATCCCTAAACAGACTCCATCCCTTAAAACTGGCTCAACACCGCCACTTAGAACCCAGTTTAACCTAGCTATACGCTAGGCGCTGATCCATCGGCCAACCATTTCCCCCTCACACACCATCAACACGAGACTGGAAATCATCCCCCTCCTCTCTCTCTCTCTCTCTCTCTCTCTCTCTCTCTCTCTCTCTCTCTCTCTCTCTCTCTCTCTCTCTCTCTCTCTCTCTCTTTCTAACCTTCCATCCGATAATGTTCGTAGTAAATCTACCGATGTAAACAAGATGTTCAAGAGAGTGTCTAGTCCCCCTTTCCCTCCCTCCCCCCTTAACTTGTGATAACAGGAAGCCATTACCTCACACAACCATCCAACTGACGTGTGAACTGGGTTAATCCTGGAGTAAATGGCGGCATATGCAATTATTGTTATGTATATATATAAGGAAAGGAAAAAAAAAGGGGGGAAAGAGGGAAAGTTAGAGAGGACAGAATTGCTATGTGACCGTCAGCGCTTAGACGGGAATGATTCTACTCCATATATATATATATATATATATATATATATATATATATATATATATATATATATATATATATATATGACACGGAAATATTGACATACGTAAACAGAGAAAATGGATTATTACCCAACAGATGGATAGAATGAAGCCGGATCTCACCTTCATACAGACGGAGAGTCAACAAACGATAAACAAACATATAGGATCATAGGGAGGAAATATGTCTTTTAACATTCGAGCATGAACGATGGCATTACACATACAGACAGATCACCCATCCATTTCACTGCCATTGTCGCGACGGGGGGGACGACGTCCAATAAACAAAAACACAACAAACAATTGTATTTAATGGTCGAAATAAATGTGGGGATGATCTATAAAACTCTGTCATCGCCATTCTCCTCTGCATAGCACTTTGGCATTTCGTCCTTACATCATCCTTACCTTCCCTGATTTTTTGTTTTCACTAGTTTTTCTTTTCTCGTTTGTACAAATGTTTATACACTATATTTAACATCACTGAGGAGGGAAGGTTATAAACGAAGTGACAGACGAAGAAGGTTGTAGCAGTTATCTGAATACCAACACACAAGCTGCAACACAGGTGCTTGCTTCCCTGCCTGAGCTTAATTTCGCCAAGTCAGGTCCCCCCATCATTCCGTTTTCCATCTCAAACTCCAGACCCGCAACTCTGTGACACCGATGGCAAAAGACACATCGCATTGATCCAACTTTGGTGATCTGTGTTGGGACCAGACAGGTCTTCGAAGAGTGA
The DNA here is from genome assembly GCF_036320965.1 of Panulirus ornatus. Taxonomy (NCBI): domain Eukaryota; kingdom Metazoa; phylum Arthropoda; class Malacostraca; order Decapoda; family Palinuridae; genus Panulirus; species Panulirus ornatus. The sequence goes on from NC_092230.1 coordinate 39,645,470, forward strand.
GGCATTGTCTTTCTCTCTCTCTCTCTCTCTCGAGAGAGAGAGAGGTTGGGGATAGAGGAATGAGAATGATGAAGATGGACAGTTTGGTTTGGTCTTTGTGGGACACGCTGCTTTTGGGGAATCGAACTG
>NC_092230.1:39648098-39678098 GCF_036320965.1 Panulirus ornatus
TGATAGAGAAGGTCTAGAGGAGGGCAATAAAGAAATGGTGCCAGAAATAAGACAGCAGTTACACAGAAAGGACAGAAGTCTTGAGTTTGTCCTCAATGGAAGAAAGAAGAGTAAGGGGTGATCTGATTAAAATACTTCATCCAGAGATGTAAGGATAGAACAATCAGAGAACATAACAATTGTCAAGAAGGTTGTTGAGAAGTCCTTTTATAGTATGAGAGTGGTGGATGAATGGCATATACTGAACGAATGTATGTTAAATGTCGACAGTGTACGTAAGTTTTAAAGTTTTTTTCGTAAGTAAAGAATGATCAAGAGGTGGGACCCATGTAAGTGTATTACACACACACACACACACACACACACACACACACACACATAAAAGACAAACAAAGAAAAATGGAAGCATTATAGTTTGAATGAAATAATATGGAGTAACTTAATAGAACAGAGTCAGTTTCAAAGCTCAGACAATCAAATACCCTTTTTATCAATGTACAAAAGATTTATATGAAAAAATAGATAAATCTTGACTATACTTAACTAGGGTTTTTTCTTTAGAATTTATTTATAGATATATATATTTTTTTTACTATCCACAACCAGTTTAGCCAACCCGCTTCGACAGCCCGCCTCAAAATTCGTCACTGGACGAGTGTATACGAAGAGAGAGAGAAAAAAATGTTTCCTGAATTTTATAAGCCTATGTTCATGTGTTGTCAAGTCCTCTGGGGAATCAGAAATACAAACGAAACTAATCGCCTTTACCCGTCCACGTTTTCTATATGTCACAGGCAGATGGAGGCCAGGCCCTGAATAAAACATGGGAAGGGCGAGAGAAATAAAGACAAAAGGAAAATGAAATAAGTTTTTAAGGCGTGGAGAATTTCACTTTGAAAATGGAGATAGGATGTAGCTGTTAAGGATATATATATATATATATATATATATATATATATATATATATATATATATATATATATATATATATATATTGGAAAGGATCACAATTTTGCGTGTGATCAAGATATTCCTATGGGTCCACGGGAAAAATGAAACACGAAAAGTTCCCAAGTGCACTTTCGTGTAATAATCGCATCATCAATCACATGTTTACCAAATGGCGTCCTAGCTTCGTCTCTTCGATGTATATCAACTGACTGTTATATTTCTCTTTTGTGTCTCCCCTGATGATGTGATTAATATAAGATATATATATATATATATATATATATATATATATATATATATATATATATATATATATATATTAGTGTATGATGGAAGCACCTTCTCAGGGACACACATCTTATTAAAATCCAAGAAAGTTTAGTCGGTTTTCTAGACAAATTTTCGATATGTCTCTCAAGTTTTCCTTACGAGCGAAGACCATTTGTCCATAACCCTCCATAATTTATACATCAATGCACACAACGTTTCGCCTCTGCATTGGGCACCTCCAGCTGAAGTTAGAAGTAAAGTTTAGTTCAGGAGAAGATATATATACATACGCGACAGGTCAGCTGCAAAGGGGAATTGGTTGAGGAGGAAGGGGTGGGGTGAGGGGGGGGGGGAGAAACATGGGCAAGACAGAGGGGAGGGAGACAGCCAGTTGTCGCGTCCACCACTGGTGGTCAGGTGGTGTGACCTCACTCATTAGCCTGATCGTCTCAGACTTTCCTGGGTCTGGGTTCGGTGCTGCAGGAGGCCGTTGGTTGATGTGGGGAGAGGGTCTTCTGCTCGCCGTCGAATTGGCCGGACGTCAAATAGGGGGGAAATGTGGCCGCCGCGTTAGAGTGTACGTTGATCGACGGTGCTCTATGTTGACGTATTGTATACGGCTTCCAATACCTGTACGTGCCGTTCATCCGCGCCTTGATGCGATGACACAAGTGTTTCTTATCACATCATCAGCTGTGGGGGTCATGCCACCTTCCCTTCAGTGGTGTTGTTTAAGGCGCCCCTTCACTGATGTGGTTAACGATGCCCCTCTCTCCCCCCGGAGGACACCTCGTCTAACCATCATACCGTACGTTTTTCTCTGGGGGGATGGTGTTGCGAAGTCCCCCAGTGACGCAGCGGTAGTCGGTAAGCCATACCGACCTTATAAACCAGGATGTCCCGAGGGGCATCGGTGGTTTTTTTTTTTTTTTAACGCACGATAAACCACCAGATCATCCAAGCGTATCATGCGTAAAAACACCCACTGCCCCTCGGGGCGACGTTTGGTCGTCTCCCAACCTCCGTCTCCCACGTCTCCCCTCCCCAAACCACCAACCCCTACCTCCTACCCTGCACCCGACCTGTCTTGTATATGATATCTCCCGGAGCAGCCTTCAGATCTTGCTCCACCTTCCCTACGACGGAGATTGTGAATGTCGTGCCTTGTCTTGTGTCATTCCATTTCACCAGAAGATGGCTAATGCAGAGGCGAAACGTTGTTTGCAGTGATATGTAGATTATGGAGTGTTATTGAGACGTTGGAATAATATGACTGGGTTGTCTAAGTGTACGTACACCATCGTCTGGGGAATTTTTGATATCTAACAACACAGCGCAGTGTCACTACCATTAACATATCCGAGAAAGAGAATGGGTGCCAGGACTACCCCCTTGCGACACACCCAGTTGTTACGTCGTCGAACCACTCTGCGTCTTGAGCGTTTCCCACAAATCTCTCGTGCCGGAGGTTATCGAACGCTGTGTCGTAAAATCTAATTAGAAGACATTAACGACTTTACGTTCATCGTCCGTGCTGATGATATCATAAATCGAGGAGAAATTGTCGGATGGTGAAGAGCCGTGTCGTCAGAGCCCACGCTGAGAATCGTTCATAATGTACGGATGCTCTGCATGATTTAACACCCTTGTCTCGTATGATGGTTTCCATAGATTTAACACCCTTGTCTCGTATGATGGTTTCCATAGATTTAACACCTTTGTCTCGTATGATGGTTTCCATAGATTTAACACCTTTGTCTCGTATGATGGTTTCCATAGATTTAACACCTTTGTCTCGTATGATGGTTTCCATAGATTTAACACCTTTGTCTCGTATGATGGTTTCCATAGATTTAACACCCTTGTCTCGTGTGATGGTTTCCATAGATTTAACACCCTTGTCTCGTGTGATGGTTTCCATAGATTTAACACCCTTGTCTCGTGTGATGGTTTCCATAGATTTAACACCTTTGTCTCGTATGATGGTTTCCATAGATTTAACACCCTTGTCTCGTATGATGGTTTCCATAGATTTAACACCCTTGTCTCGTATGGTGGTTTCCATAGATTTAACACCCTTGTCTCGTATGATGGTTTCCATAGATTTAACACCCTTGTCTCGTGTGATGGTTTCCATAGATTTAACACCCTTGTCTCGTGTGATGGTTTCCATAGATTTAACACCCTTGTCTCGTGTGATGGTTTCCATAGATTTAACACCCTTGTCTCGTGTGATGGTTTCCATAGATTTAACACCTTTGTCTCGTATGATGGTTTCCATAGATTTAACACCCTTGTCTCGTGTGATGGTTTCCATAGATTTAACACCTTTGTCTCGTATGATGGTTTCCATAGATTTAACACCCTTGTCTCGTATGATGGTTTCCATAGATTTAACACCCTTGTCTCGTATGGTGGTTTCCATAGATTTAACACCCTTGTCTCGTATAATGGTTTCCATAGATTTAACACCCTTGTCTCGTATGATGGTTTCCATAGATTTAACACCCTTGTCTCGTATGATGGTTTCCATAGATTTAACACCCTTGTCTTGTATGATGGTTTCCATAGATTTAACACCCTTGTCTCGTATGATGGTTTCCATAGATTTAACACCCTTGTCTCGTATGGTGGTTTCCATAGATTTAACACCCTTGTCTTGTATGATGGTTTCCATAGATTTAACACCCTTGTCTCGTATGATGGTTTCCATAGATTTAACACCCTTGTCTCGTATGGTGGTTTCCATAGATTTAACACCCTTGTCTCGTATGATGGTTTCCATAGATTTAACACCCTTGTCTCGTATGATGGTTTCCATAGATTTAACACCCTTGTCTCGTATGGTGGTTTCCATAGATTTAACACCCTTGTCTCGTATGATGGTTTCCATAGATTTAACACCCTTGTCTCGTATGATGGTTTCCATAGATTTAACACCCTTGTCTCGTGTGATGGTTTCCATAAATTTTCATCAATTTGAAGCAAATTGCGGGATAATTTCAGGGCTCGTACTTATTACTTTTATGATCAATTAACTCCCAATTCTACATGAACTTTACCCAGGGCAAGTGACATTCAAAAGTGCAATCATGGGTTTAACTATCTCACTTCTCACTCTGTTTAACGCCCTTCTGATAAACCTTATCTCGGCTTATCATTTTATTGACCTTTATCATCGCATTTAAGCGTAACGCTCGCGCATCTTCGACTTGTATTATGTCAACATGATGGAGAAGGTCTGCCTCCCCTGGTTATGGAACTGTGGTGTGTGAATTCTCTCTCAAAAAGGTAAAATGATATTCACGATCCTTGTTATGGCTTTAGTGCTTTGAAGCAAATCACCGTTTTCCGTAATTCTTGGGCTCAGTTGTGTGGGCGTAACGAATTTCTTGCTTTTCTAAGGAGAACGAAATTCGACAGGGGCCTTCTCTCGCTATGTTCAGCAATACTTCTTGCTTCATACCAGCGCCTACAATGACGGCTGGGATGTGTTCGTTTCGAGGTTCTTCTAAGATGCAGTCGTGATATCAAAATATTTTCCTGGTGCTTTTCCAGACTACGTCCATGTCATTTTCGCTCACAATCTAATCCCAGATTTGCCTGGCAACAACAGCACTGTGTGGAGAGCATTATGATTTTACAAGTCTCACATTTGGTACAGTATTTTCTCAAGATTGTCACGTGGACTAGAAATGCAGGAGGTGCTGGACCTGAACACGATAACAATTTGTTGGTGAGCACTTATAAGAAACTTTTTTTCCAACCTTAAATACACACACACACACACATACACACACACACACACATTTATATACATACATACGTACATACATACATACATATTCGCCATTTCTGGCGTTAGTGAGGTAGCGTTAAGAACAGACGACTGAGCCTTAAAGGGAATATCCTCACTTCTCTGTTCCTTTTTTTGGAAAAGTTAGAAAACGGGAGGGGAGGATTTCCAGCCCTCCCACCCGCTCCTTTTAGTCGCCTTCTACGACACGCAGGGAATACGTGGGAGGTATTCTTTCTCCTGTGTGTGTGTGTGTGTGTGTATAACGTAAAACGATTACATAACGTAATGATTGAATTTGGGTCCAACAGTGTCTTCAATAATCATTTTATTTTACATAATACATGAGGCTTCTTGGAGATAACAGGAGTGAGTTGATGATGTTGACAACTGAATTGCATTGTTTAGGAATATCTCAAACCGTTGCTAGAAATTTTGCTGTTTTGTATTGCTTTCTGATTTTCACTTGTCATTTCTCATTTACGTAATATTCCAAAAGAGTGCAGTATGAAATCCAAGCTTTTTTCTTAAGAAAATATTTTCTAGAAGATTGTGTTTAATTCTAATTCGTAGATTATACAGAAATATGATCGTGAATCGTAATTTTACATATGTTTATCCTAAATTACTCTGAAAACGATATTTTCTACCGAGAGAGAATTTCGATTTTATAATTGGAGGGGAAACTCCTGCATTTGCGCGAAACGCAAGCCATATTATGAATACCTCATGTCTTAAGATATAATCCAACTTCAGTAATGAGAAATCCCTCACGTCTTTGTCTAAGAAAATCAAGCAAGTTTTCCCGAGCAAGTCATACACGGGTCCGCCATATATCACTGTCGCTCTTGGGAACAAAAGTTCTGGGCAGAAAAATGCTAAGGAGAGAAAGAGAACGGAGTGGAGGGACTGGGCCTTCTTCTTGGACCATCTTGGACGACGATCACACGCGACACGCTCACTGCTCTCGCCACTAATGCACTCCAGAGAATAGAATTAATGAGACGCGGGGAAGAAAATTGGGATGGACAGAGAGAGAGAGAGAGAGAGAGAGAGAGAGAGAGAGAGAGAGAGCGCTCCTTCGAACCCAAAGACAGAGGGAATGTTATTATTATTTTTTTGTTTTCGTTTTTGTGGATATGGCGATCATACAGTTTGTGATTCTGATAAGAGAGAATGGTTTTTTTTTCTTTTTCTTCGATCGTTCATATTTTGCGTCGCGGGAGAGGTCATACCCGGTCGCCATTTTGAAGTCTAAGGAAAGTGTTCGTTTAAGATATATACCAAACACCCTTAACAACCTAACAACCCCCCATCCTAACAAGGGTGGTTGCTCGTCCCCCTTCTATCCCCAAAACCCCACTTTACCTCAGCGTATTTGCGCTTCAATCCTGATCCTGTCAATTGACAAGGGTCTTATCGTATGGCCTTAGAAGAATTACGTGGAACACCTGAAGATTGTCTTCAAGTCTTTAAGTGTTTGATTGTTGGTTATAACTTAACGTTGACGACCTTAATGACCCTCGTATATAGGCCTTAAGACCAGCCAAGTAACCTGTGTGTGTGTGTGTGTATGTGCATGTGTGTGTGTGTGTGTGTGTGTGTGTGTGTGTGTGCTTCGATCGACCCAGCCACATCCGTAAGTGGATATTCTAATCGACTTTACTCTCTGGTTAAACTGACCTGACAACACCTTCTAGAATAACAACAACCTTTTTCTACTAACCGCCCGCCTCTCTCTCTCTCTCTCTCTCTCTCTCTCTCTCTCTCTCTCTCTCTCTCTCTCTCTCTCTCTCTCTCTCTCGTACACACACACACACACACACACACATACACATATCCTCTTCCACAACACCATCTCCCCAGCAGCATCACCCACCCACCCCCTTCCTACCACCCCAGCACCGCCCCCAACCCCTTCCTCCCTCCCCCAGCAGGAGCTGGGAACACGCCTTACCATAATGGAAGGTGATTAATAATGCATTGTACTTATGTTCAAGTTCTTTATGAGAAGCGACCGCAAGGTGAGCGGGGTGGGAACTGCCCCGGCTGCTGCTGAGGTACGGCGGCCGGGGCAGTAGGGGGGCCCCACAGACAAGGGGGCCCCCGCCGACAAGGGGGGGAGGGGTGGGGCCAGAAGACCCAGGGACCCAGCAGACAAGGGGGACCCAGAAGACACAGGGACCCAACAGACAAGGGGGCCCAGAAGACGGGTTCTAGCAGGCAGAAGGGGGCCCCAGCAGACAAAAGAGGGCCCCAGAAGACACAGGGGGCCCCAGAAGACACAGAGGAACAGCAGACATTGGGGGTCCAGTAGACAAGAGCCTCCAGCAGACACGATGGTCCAGCAGACATGGCGACCACGAGCCAGAAAATACTGAGCGAATTCTCTTCGTCCTCAAAAATGGAGTAAAATTGTTGCGTGTTATTGGATGCGGGTGGTTGTAGGGAGATGTGAGTGAGGGAGTGTAACTCACTCTCTCTCTCTTCTCTCTCTATCTCTACCTATCTATCTGTCTATCTACCTACCTTCCTCTATCTATCGATCTATATCAATCTCTCACACTGTGCATATAGGTAATAACTCTCTCTCTCTCTCTCTCTCTCTCTCTCTCTCTCTCTCTCTCTCTCTCTCTCTCTCTCTCACGTCTGCGACGTACACCGCACGTGGTGGAATCAAGTAATCAGAAGGTTACATTGTCCTGCTGTGATGACCTTCCTTCTCTCATATTCTTAATCAAACTCTGGCAGTTCGCTGGGCTGGTCTGAGCTGCACTGACGCTCGGTAGGGACTTTCAAAAAAAAATTTTCAACCAGCTGAACTGAAGGAAGGAAAGGAGGGAAAGGGGGAGGGAAAGCAGTGGCGCCATTAATGGAAAAGTCTTCAGATCTGGTGATTCTTTGGGGAAATTTTTGGATGAAATTCTCGCACACTTTGACGACCCGACGCATTCACGATGAGTTTTGTTCGTCTGCGAACTCAGCAGCGGTGCAAAGGCGATTGGAAGAAGAAGAAAAAAAAAAGAAGTCAGGGTGGATGAGGGGTCGAAATGATACAGCGCGGTGACAAGATAGCGAAAGTGCGCGGCACCATCGCTCATGGACTTAGAACAACAACAAAAACAACAACAACAACAACAAAAACAATAACAACAACAGGTAAAGACTTTCCCTGCTTGCTGTGTTCACAGAAGCAGTGGCGTGAAAATTATATACACCTTAATTTAGGACAGCCTTTGTATCAAAACGTAGAAGGGTTATTATTTCTATCATTTTAATTTGTGAAATAGAAAGTTCCTTTTTTTTCCTCTCATTTAGTAAAATTTATGTAACTGTTCAGTTCCGAGAGTAAGATCAAATCTGTGGTTCCGCCCTGTGGACGTGGCTGCCTTCCTGGACGCTGCGGGAACCCCAAAGAGATAGAAGGAATTCCTAGGGTAGGATATATATATATATATATATATATATATATATATATATATATATATATATATATATATATATATATATATTCCTATGAGTCCACGGGGAAAATGAAACACTATAAGTTCCCAAGTGCACTTTCGTGTAATAATCACATCATCAGGGGAGAGACAAAATAGAAATATAGGTCAGTTGATATCCATAATATATATTATGTTCTCTAATTTTTTTTCTATCACAATACCCAGCGGTCAATGTTCAAATGCGATCTCACCGAAATGATTGATTTTACTCGTGTGTGTGTGTGTGTGTGTGTGTGTGTGTGTGTCAAATTGACATATTCTGGCATCCGAGGTAAAGTTCCCAAGCTGTAGGAAGCGTCATTGGAGCGGCAACTTACAAACTACCATTTACCGATGACGGAATTTACCTCCCTAGGGAGCTCGTCCGAGCGCGCGCGTCACACACACACACACACACACACACACACACACACAAGTCCCCTCGTCATCAGATTCCAATACTTTTTCCAAGTTCTACGGAATCTTGAATATATCCCAAAGTTGACTGAAAAAGCCTGGTCATATTCTTCGAAATTGTTATGGTACTTTTTATCATAAATTCTTTTAGTACGTTAGAAAACTATTTCTTTATTTTATATTTTATTTTACGCGTTTCTTCTTCATTTTTAGAAGAACATACATATACTGATTACTTGATATTACATAGTTACTCACGACACGTGGACCCTGTGCAGTATAAGGCATATATATATATATATATATATATATATATATATATATATATATATATATATATATTGGCGATTTTCAGTCAGGGTTGCTGTTTGATGTAACGTGGGTCTCAGAGAACAAAATACCCCGCCAGGCAATCGGAGTCAAAAATAAGTTAGAGAAAACTAAATGACAAACGACTGAAACTCTCACAACTCGAGGATCATAATCCAGGTGGCTGCTTCTCCGTTTTCTCTTCATACTTCTCTATTTTCTTTATCTTTTAGATATTGCTGCTTGTTCGGTTATTACGCTTTGGACCTTTATCTTGCATGCCAGAGTCATCAACGCCGTCAATGTCAAGTTGTTATAAAACTAACTGTAGAAAATGGATCAATTTACGATAGATATTCTACTTGATTTCATAGCTAACATTCTCTAGCTGTCATGTGTAATGCCCCGAAACCACAGCTCCGCATCCACATCCAGGCCCCACAGACCTTTCCATGGTTTACCCAGGACGCTTCACATGCCCTGGTTCAGTCCACTGACAGCACGTCGACCCCTGGTATACTGCATCCTTCCAATTCACTGTATCCCGTAAACAACTTTCACCCACTTGTATGTTCAGGACTCAATTACACCAAAAATTTTTTCACTCCATCCTTCCATCTCCAATTTGGTTTTCCCCCTTTCTAATTGTTCCCTCCACTTTGGACTCCTATATCCAAAATTCTGTGTAACTGCAGTCTGCCTTTCTTCTTAGTTTTGTTTACTTGTATATTGTATCAAGGTACGTAGATTCACAACGAAACTTGCGCAATTGCTGTAGTTTGTTAATGGTGGATTAAGAACAATTCGAAGCGTTGTTCGGTTCGTCAACTGATCTCAAGAAATATATTTATATATATATATATATATATATATATATATATATATATATATATATATATATATATATATATATAATAGCAGACGCATCCAGCTGTGCCCTAGGAAAAAACTACTTCACTTTTGCCATTGGTGAGAATTGACAACGAAAAGGATTAAGAACGTTATAATATGGTTGAATGTAAATCTTCATGAAATATCGAAATAACGTATAGGAGCATATCTTCAAAGGAAAACTGAAAAAAAAATATTACGACGAAAAATGAGAAAATTTCACACGCGAAAACGTAAATTATTGCATTTGATACTAAAGGAAAATCGGATATAATACAGCAGGTTTACACAAGATGATTATCACCAGTTTGCCGGAAACATACATACAAATACAAGACGACAGAAGAAAAGAGAAAGGGCTTGTTTAATCCCAGTTGGCAGCGAGTACGATAGTGGGTGACGGCCAGCTGCAGTGGGTGACGGCCGACTGCAGTGCCTGACGTACGACAAAAAAAAAAAAAAAACGATACTGCAATGCCTGAGTTGGCTGCCAGGGTGGAGGATGGTGGAGGACATTTTCCAAGTAAAGCAAAAGAATAATTTCCTTGTACCATTGTAAGGAAATCAATATATATATATATATATATATATATATATATATATATATATATATATATATATATATATATATATATTTATCAGTGTATATATGTATCGATGTATATCAACTGACTTATAATTCTCTCGTGTCTCCCCTGATGATGTGATTATTAGACGAAAGTGCACTTGGGAACTTTTCGTGTTACATTTTCCCCGTGGACTCATAGGAATATATATATATATATATATATATATATATATATATATATATATATATATATATATATATATATATATATATATATTTGGGCCATTCTTTCGTCTGTTAGCAAACAACAAATATTATTATTTTCGAATTTATTCTTTTGAGTCAAATAGATAACATGAAAAACTTTAAGATAACATTACTATGATATCAACCTTTTGTAACTAAAACTTAGATGCCAGAGCGACCCCGGCCGTCCCATTATATAAACCAAACTCCGTTTACATAGCTCAAAGGTTTACAGGAGGGGGAAACCATTGTAAAGTTATGCATATATATATATATGTAAACGTACGCCATCCGCCTGCAACTCACGGATACTTCTCTTTTTCGCTTCTGTGGCAACTGATGCTTTGTAAACACAAGGTTCCTCTGTGGCCACAGCCAAGACAAAAGAAAACAGGTCAGGGAAAAAGAGAAAAAAAAAGACAATCAGAATAGCACTAAAAATGACTCACAACAGCGCTAATGAAGCCACTCAGAACATGAACATACGAGAACAAAACCTGAACAATCAGAACACCAATAGGAGGGAAACCCCCACAGTGAGATTTCTAGACACTAAGCCGTACAGAACAGTCGTAATAACCGGCAATCAGGAGGAGGTAAGAGGCGGCAATCAGAGCACAACAGCACCTAATCTCCAAGAACCCGAAACTGGTTCTCTCTGGTCCCAACATTACGAGGGAGTGTTTGTATGACCGTAATTACGAGGGCGGTAAGCAAATGGCTCGCCCCAAACCGTTAGCGCTGACTTACGAAACCAACGCGCGCCATTTCAACCGCTAACTAATGTATTTTTATTTATTCATTTGCTTTATTTTTTTCGTCAAAGGGTGAAGATCAGAGGTTATTAAGGGAGTTTTTTTATTTGTTTAAGTGTTTGCGTCATGAAATTTAAAAAAACGCTATGCTTCTACACTTCGCATTCCTATCCTTATATATATATATATATATATATATATATATATATATATATATATATATATATATATATATATATCGGTTTTGAAGTATAAAAATAAGCTTAAAATCTAGAAATGGTGGATTATTTAGAACTGTCGGGAAAAAAAACTTTAAAGGCTTATATAATTCAACAATTTCGAGGTTACATCTGAGTTAACATTGGGATAAGTGTTAAAAAGATTTATTATAATGAGAATGATGATTTTCAAGAATGAGAATAATGGTTTTTGCAGGTTTATTGATGCTTTCAAAGGGTAACTGTTGGATTTTTTTTTTCGGTTCCTGGTGGCTTCTAGACGTGAAATGTTTTATGAGTCAATTTGTCTTTTTTCTATTTTTTTAATGGGTTAAGGGTAGTAATCAAAGTGAGACTCGTTTATTAGTGAGATTTTCTTTTATTTTACAAATTTGAGATTGAAAGTAATGGTGGCTTTTAGTGTTAAACGTACAAATGCTTAAAAATGAGTGATATTTTCAGGGTTATAGTGTGTCTGTGTGTGTGTCTGTGTCTGTGAAGTGATAATGGTTTTTCTATTATCTTTTCTTCACAATCGACGTGGTTTTTATGATCTATATAGTTTGTAATGTTTGATTTTATACTTTTTGTTTTACAGAGGGGATTTCCAATTCCAGGGGTGACGATGGTAATTAAAGATGAAGACAAGTTCACAAATGTTGAAGTTGATTTACATTTTTTTTTGTAAATTTTTTAGTTTGATTTTTTTTTTTTAAATTGGGGGACGATGGTAGTTAAAAGCGAAAATAGGTCTAAGACACGATATCTAACAATGAACTAAATTGCAATGTCTCTAATTCAATTATAGATTGTTAAAGGGTAGAAGGATTTGCTCAAATTCAGAGCTGATATATTAGGTAATTGTGTTGTTTTAATAGTGAAATGCTTAGTTACAGTCTTTCTAACATATTCCACATTGATGTGAGATTTGTATAGTCAAAGTGTTGCATTCAACCCCCCCCCCCTTACCCCCTCACCCTCCACACCCCAGTTTGATTAAACCAGTTTGATTAATTCCAATGCTACGGATCACCGTAAATTAAAGAGTCATCTACATCACTGTACCATACATGCGTATGATATATCTACCTATTTTTATTATTATTATTGTTATTATTATTATTTTGCTTTGTCGCCGTCTCCCGCGTTAGCGAGGTAGCGCAAGGAAACAGACGAAAGAATGGCCCAACCCACCCACATACACATGTATATACATACACATCCACACACGCACATATACATACCTATACATCTCAACGTATACATATATATACACACACAGACGTACACATATATACACATGTACCTAATTCATACTGTCTGCCTTTATTCATGTATTCCTATATATTCCTACATCATTATACAAGCCAGTGCTAAATCAAGGCGCCCCACCGTCAGTGGATGGGAAGGGCTGTTTGGAAGGACATCTTTAGATCGACAAGATCTTTGACAAGACAGTACTGCCTGTGTGATGCAATCTTACCTTAGATGACATTTCCTTCGTGATGTAACCTCGCGCAGGCGGAGTCCGGTAGAACACACACACACACACACACACACACACATATATATATATATATATATATATATATATATATATATATATATATATAGAGAGAGAGAGAGAGAGAGAGAGAGAGAGAGAGAGAGAGAGAGAGAGAGCGAGAGACGTACACAAGAGTTCCCTAAGAAACCACCATCACAATCACCACCACCAACACACCACTATCACCGACACACTCACCACCATCACCATCACCATCACCACCATCCTCATCATCACCATCACATTCTCCAACACCAACACCACACCACAACATATCACTGTGAAAGTCAGAACACCATACAAAGTCTTGCAATTGAATTTTTTTAAGTGTAGAAATTTTTTTCATAAAAAATTTATTATTATTGTTATTAATTAATGTAATTATCAATATTAGTATTATTATTATCATTATTATTATTATATTATTATTATTATTATTATTATTATTATTATTATTATTGATATTATTATTATTATCATTATTAATTTTATTATTATTATTATTATTATTATTATTATTATTATTATTATTATTATCATTATTATTATTACTATTATCCTCAACGAACTGAATCCTATTCGAACTTTTTCTAAAAGTTTAATTCAACGGACGGAAAAACAAAGAAACTTGAACATTAAACGGATAACTAATGAAAAATTATGTTAATGAGGCCATGCGCCAGTAGCCGTAATTAAAGTCCATTTTATCGGAAAAAAGTCCAAAGCCAAACAACAGATTAGGGGGGACCCGATATTATTACCAACAGGTTCTCTCAGCCGATACGGATATTAATATCCGATGTAGTCTGTTGTTATCGGAATGTTGCTGTGATACCAAGATTACATATTTATTTTTTATACAGTTATTCACCGATATTTTTTTTTTTCGTATCGGATATGTCTTCTGCCGATACCGTTTTATTCGATGGATGCCGATATGGTTTGCTGAAAATGGGGTTTTATGGATTCAAACTGCCGATTTAATTTAACTGTTACCGATGAATTTTCAACATATCGGTACACTGGTGACGTACATGTAGTGACAACTGTAGATTTGGCCGATAACGACATCCTTCCGATACATTTGTTAGATTTAGTAAAGCGTTTTATTTTTTTCCGATAAAAGTAATCTCTGCCGATACCGATATTTTCGCCGAGTGAGATAATACTTTGCCGGTAATCGGTATCTAACGATAACAGTATATCGTAACCGATATACTGTGTGCCCTTACCGATATGTTTCATCTTCGCAGATATGATGCTACCGATATATCAATATGGCATGTATAATCTGTTTTAAAAATGCACTCTTCCGATACCATTAGTACCATTCCCTTCCCCCGTCCCCGATACCATCCCCTCGCTCTGACATGACCCGATATTACCGATATATGCCCTGTCTGTGCCGATATCTCCCGTGATACTGACTAGGAAAAAAACCACATGTCTGCAAATGTCAGTTTGGCTGACCCCCTCCCCCTTTCTCTCATTCTCTCTCTCTCTCTCTCTCTCTCTCTCTCTCTCTCTCTCTCTCTCTCTCTCTCTCTCTCTCTCTCTCTCTCAGGTTCAAAGGTAAAGCAAGATATTTTTTTAGGGGGGGTAAGCAATACGACTCTTGAGCTTGACAGTGGTACGACCCTTGAACACGACAGTACACGACCCTTGAACACGAAGGTATACGACCCTTGAACACGACTGGTATACGACCCTTGAACACGACGGTATACGACCCTTGAACACGACAGTACACGACCCTTGAACACGACGGTATACGACCCTTGAACACGACGGTATACGACCCTTGAACACGATGGTATACGACCCTTGAACACGACGGTATACGACCCTTGAACACGACAGTACACGACCCTTGAACACGACGGTATACGACCCTTGAACACGACGGTATACGACCCTTGAACACGACAGTACACGACCCTTGAACACGACGGTATACGACCCTTGAACACGACGGTATACGACCCTTGGCTATGATGGCCGGGCCTCTCACGCGACGCGTAATAAAAACTTTTTAATCCCATTTATGATAATGATATCAAACTTACACAAGCAAGTAATACGTAGATAAAAGACAAATCATTAACATGATTAAAAGCTGAGGAAGACAATTGAAAGAAAATAGAAAGAAAATGATATAGATTGATAGATAGATGGATAGATAGATATTTTATTAACTGACCACAAAGAATATAGACTTTAAGAATACAAACCATATACATTATAGTACGTGATTAAAAAATCTCGAACAGTGAAACTTAAATTAGCAGAACTCCAGCGAGGGAAGGTTTTTTCTGGACGAGTTAACGCACCTGGTGATCAAGGTATGGTGACTACGAGGGACCTAATAATTAGGGAGAGAGATTGACAATGAATAGAAAATGGGTCATGAGTGACCTAGAATTGGACGTAAATGGGAAGTTCGAACTGAGAGAGAGAGAGAGAGAGAGAGAGAGAGAGAGAGAGAGAGAGAGAGAGAGAGAGAGAGAGAGTCAGTCAGCTTTACCCTGCAGTGTGTGTGGTGCAGCGGAGAGAAAAATGGCAGTTGCCGATGAAGGAAGATATGCGGTGAGCGCGACGCGCCTTCCCTGTCTGAGGCGCACGGAATCTCATCAGTGGGTGGGTACACACACACACACACACACACACACACACACACTCACACACACAGACACACACACACATAAACACACACGCACACTCTCTCTCTCTCTCTCTCTCTCTCTCTCTCTCTCTCTCTCTCTCTCTCTCTCTCTCTCTCTCTCTCTCTCCTTCCCTAACCCCTCCTCCTCCTCCTCCTCCTCCTACGCCATATACAGTTAACAATGTGCACAAAGCTCTGTGGTCGTGGCTGGGTTGAAGGTCCTCCACCAATAATTACATTCCTGGCCTTCCAACCCTTGTACGACGAACACCACCCTCACCCTCCTCCTCCTCCTCCTCCTCCTCCTCCTCCTCCTCCCCCACCACCATCACAAACACACACCCCTACTCACCACCACCCACCCACCCCCTCACCTCTCCAGCCCCTGAAACACTTAACCTTTGGCTTCATATTACCGCAACACATACTTCAAACATTCTTTTTTCTCTTTCATCTTTTATCCCTTATCTATTTTTTTTTTATTATCTTCATCCCTGGTGTTGGTTGAGGCCAGACTCCTTCTTCAAAAGACTTCTCCCCCCCCAGCCTCTTAGGGGAAACTGATATTATATTCCCTAAAAAATGGCGTAACTTAGGAAATATTGGCTCGAGACGTAATTTTTATCTCAAAGTCTTTCCTCCTTCCCCCCCTCCCTCCCCCCTCCCTCCCCCCTCCCTCCCTCCCTCCCGCTCCCCCTCACAAACTTAACCTTTGACCCCATCCCCCCCTTCCCCCCTCCTCCCCCCTCGCCTTCCTCCTTCGTATTACATACTTGGGTCATCCATGTCCGACCCTGCTAGTTAGGTCTCTGTTCCAAGTCTGTCCATGTCTTGAGGGACGATGCATTTCGTATTTTCTTTTCTTTATTTTTTAAGAAGAAAAAGGAACGCGTCTTGAAAAATTATCTTTCAAAACGCGTCTTGAAAAATTATCTTTCAAAACGCGTTTTGAAAAATTATCTTTAAAAACGTGTCTTGAAGAATTCTTTTGAAAAACGCGTCTTGAAAAATTATCTTTAAAAAACGCGTCTGGAATAATTATCTTTCAAAACGCGTCTTGAAAAATTGTCTTTCAAAACTCGTCTTGAAAAATTATCTTTAAAAAGTGCGCCTTGAAAAATTCTTTAAAACGAATATTAAAAGATTATCTTTAAAATCGCGTCTTGAAAATTATCTTGTAAACCCATCTTTAAGAATTATCTTTCAAAGCGCGTTTTGAAAAATTATCATTAAAAGCGCATCTTTAAAAATTGTTTTTAAAAACGCGTCTTGAAAAATTATCTTTAAAAACGCGTCTTGAAATTTTTTTAAAAACGCATCTTTTAAAATCACCTTTAAAAACGTCTTGAAAATTATTTAAAAACGCGTCTTGGGAAAAAAATATTTATTGCCCCAAGATAGTAATTTCAAGGGCCTTTACATTGGTATGATATTATGTTAGTCCATAAAGTATTGCTAGTGGTTAGAATAGTCATACACTCATGTCAACCACGTCATCATACACTCATTCACGTCATCATACACTCGTCAACCACGTCATCATGCACTCATCCACGTCATCATACACTCATCCACGTCATCATACACTCATGTCAACCACGTCATCATGCACTCATCCACGTCATCATGCACCCATCCACGTCATCATACACTCATGTCATCATGCACTCATGTCAACCACGTCATCATGCACCCATCCACGTCATCATACACTCATGTCAACCACGTCATTATGCACCCATCCACGTCATCATACACCCATCCACGTCATCATACACTCATGTCAGCCACGTCATCATGCACCCATCCACGTCATCATGCACTCATCCACGTCATCATACACTCATGTCAACCACGTCATCATGCACTTATGTCAGCCACGTCATCATGCACCCATCCACGTCATCATGAACTCATCCACGTCATCATACACTCATGTCAGCCACGTCATCATGCACCCATCACTATATGCACTCGCGAAATTTACCTGATCACTTGCTCTGGTAACCCACATTCACGCCAATCACTTAATGGCCATTTAGGTGATTGAAAACTGGTAAATCATTCCCATAGATGAAATGTCATTTCATAGATAAAATGTAACTAATTTCATAGATAAAATGTAATCGTTGAATATAAAACCATACGAGATTACAACATGAAATGATTGACATTCACCCCATTTTTTAAGCGGTGCCAGTGTGTGTGTGTGTGTGTGTGTCCGTCCGTCCGTCTGTCTGTCTGTGTGTCCCTCCCTCCCTCCCTCCCTCCCTCCAACCCTCCCTCCCTCCTCGTAGGGGCAGCCAACCGTCTCTCTCTTCATTTGCATGTCGGGTCATCAAAGTTGGCTGTTCGCATTGTCTGACGCGTCCAGATGCCCGCAGTTGATAAGCGCGTCGGAGGGCCCCGGCCCCGGCGTCACGCACGCAGAGAGAGAGAGAGAGAGAGAGAGAGAGAGAGAGAGAGAGAGAGAGAGAGAGAGAGAGAGACTTTCGTCGTACGCCTGGCAGTGCCCCTGGGAGGAGTTTGGGGTATGGGGGGGTGACTGAGCCGACCCCCTCCCCAACCCCACCACGCCGCTGCCAGTCGTGACGGCGAAACTATCGTACGGGGCGCGATGAGGATGATATGCATGATCCCAATGCATAACAACAGCTCGTCAGTGTTGTACATGTTGTATAATATCATTGATCTTCTGTGTTATACATGAAAGCTGTATGTACTCCAACCATCTCTCTCTCTCTCTCTCTCTCTCTCTCTCTCTCTCTCTC
Source organism: Panulirus ornatus (assembly GCF_036320965.1). Lineage (NCBI taxonomy): Eukaryota > Metazoa > Arthropoda > Malacostraca > Decapoda > Palinuridae > Panulirus > Panulirus ornatus. The sequence goes on from NC_092230.1 coordinate 39,666,984, forward strand.
TCTCTCTCTCTCTCTCTCTCTCTCTCATGTAACGGCTGTTCAGCGCGTAGTTCGCGCCGCCCCCGGGGCTTTACACTGACGGATTAGCTTGTTATTGAACGGGCGTCGAACGTGGGATCAAGTCATTAATCAGAACACCACCTGGCTACCCATACGTATGCGGTGGGGGGGGGGGGGAGGGGAGGATGGGGTGGTGTAGCACCCCACGGGGCCTTATTGGTAGTGGGGGGGTAGCGTGGATAGGGGGGGGGGGTGATGATGATGATGGCCAGGTGGGGCGTCATGATCGCCAGGTTATTGTGTGGTGGTAGAGATGGTGGTAGTATTAATGATGGTGGTAGGTGGTGGTGGTGGAGGAGGTGTTGGTGTTGGAGGTGGTGTTGGTGTTGATGGAGTAAACAATGACTTCTTTCTCTGGCTCTCCTTTACCTGGCTCTTCCCTCCCTCTCTACGTACGCAATGAGCCAGTACTTCAGTGGCTGTCAAGTATCACTCCTTTCGCCCCAAGTACCTGTCTTTTTCCCTCTCTCTGCCTCACCCCACACGTGGTGTCCACAACCATACAACCTCTTCCAATCTCACAACACACACACACACACACACACACACACACACGAGACTCGTTCCTCTTAACTCTATATATTTCCCTGCGGTGAACGCTACGCGCCAGCCCTGCCATTTGACGCAGTGTCGTAAGTACTAGTAAGTAAGTAAGTAAGTAAGTACGCTATCTTTTCCGTACTTATCAACATAGAGAAATTGCAAACTTGTTGACAGGACAATCATACAGTATAATGAAATGATAAGCTACGTACGTCTATAATACTACAAGCTGTAGTAAAGTTTCACAGATATGAATGTATACTGAAGGCAACATAAATGTATACTAAAGACAATATAAATGTATATTAAAGACAATATAAATGTATACTAAAGGCAACATAAATATATACTAAAGACAACATAAATGTATACTTAAGACAACATAAATGTATACTAAAGACAATATAAATGTATACTAAAGGCAACATAAATATATACTAAAGACAACATAAATGTATACTAAAGACAACATAAACGTATACTAAAGACAACATAAACGTATACTAAAGACAACATAAACACAGTACGTCGTAGAATACATTATTCAGTTCTGCTCACCAGAGCGACCAACGAAGCCTAACTAGAACAAATACAAAGAGGACAACAACAACACTCACCCCCCCCCCCATGACTCGTAAATAAACCGTATCAGGTGAAGCTCACAGATCTAAAAGGCATTCTTTCTAATTAGAAGAAAACCGAGACTTCGAGAAAATCTGATAGTTTTCATCATACTTGATGATTATGAAGATATAATTTATGACAAAGTCCTCACGTGGAACAGATATGCTTTGATCGAAAACAGAAATGTATGAAGTTCAAGACAAAGATGTAATAGAAGTGTGGGCAAACGTTCATTCATTTTGGTCCTTACTGAACACATGAATCATCTACCATCAGGTATTGTCAAGACGAAGGTTAACTACTCAGTCAAATACAGGCAACACATTTTCTTTAATGATATAGAAATCATTGATAAGCCTGTTGAAGACTGACGGTACACTATGATGTATTTCAGCTTCTTATTCCATTGCAGAATAGGTACTGAAATCTTTCTTCCTCAGAGATGTCTGCGTTACATGATAATGCGTTTTTTATTCACACTTTCCAGTAGAATTTCCACGTCAGTATACCCTTTTTATACTACATGGTGTTCCTTTACAGTTATTGTCTTGCCCACTGAGTGTCGGGGGGAATAATAGGTGGGGGAGGAGCCTTCTGCTGTACTATCCTGTCTCCATCTATAGTGGTGGGTGGTGGTGGTGAGGGAGGAGCCTTCTGCTGTACTATCCTGTCTCCATCTATAGTGGTGGGTGATGGGGAGGAGGAGGAGCCTCAGCCTTCAGCTTCACTATCCTGCCTCCATCTACATTCGTACATGTCTTCCCTCCCACTCACCTAACCCAACCCTCCCTCCCACCCAGCGAGCCTGGCCTAAGCTGGCTGGCGCTGGACACGTTGATCAGACGCTCCTGATGACTCTGCCAACCCACCGGAAAATTAACGCCAGCCACGTAACCTGTTAACATATTATTTCATTTATATCCTACCATTCCTGATAATGACATTACTGGCTAGAATAAGACCTCAGGGGAAAGAGACTGTCTCCATGGAGGACTACTTACACACACACACACACACATACTTCTTGTATACATATTCGCTATCTCCCGCGTTAGCGAGGTAGCGTCAAGAACAAAGGACTGAGCCTTAAAGGGAATATCCTCGCTTGGCCCCCTTCTCTGTTCCTTCTTTTGGAAAATTGAAAACGAGAAGGGGGGAGGGGCAGGTGGAGCATTTTTACCCCCCCCCCCCCCCCGCTCCCTTCCCCATTTAGTCGCCTTCTACGACACGCAGGGAATACGTGGGAAGTATTCTTTCTCCCCTATATATGATATGATATATATATATATATATATATATATATATATATATATATATATATATATATATACAATATTATTTTTTATTCTTATTATACTTTGTCGCTGTCTCCCGCGTTAGCGAGGTAGCGCAAGGAAACAGACGAAAGAATGGCCCAACCGACCCACATACACATGTATATACATACAGGTCCACACACGCACCCCGCCACACATGAAATGACAATCCCCTTCCCCGCACGCGCGCGAGGTAGCTCTAGGAAAAGGCAACAAAGGCCACATTCGCTCACACCCAGTCTCTATCTGTCATGTATAATGCACCGAAACCACAGCTCCCTTTCCACATCCAGGCCCCACAAAACTTTCCATGGTTTTCCCCAGACGCTTCACATGCCCTGGTTCAACCCATTGACAGCACGTCGACCCCGTTATTCCACATTGTTCCAGTTCACTCTGTTCCTTGCACGCTTTTCACCCTCCTGCATGTTCAGGCCTCGATCGCTCAAAATCTTTTTCACTCCATCCTTCCACCTCCAATTTGGTCTCCCACTTCTCCTCGTTCCCCCCACCTCTGACACATATATCCTATTTGTCAATCTTTCCTCATTCATTCTCTCCTTGTGACCAAACCATTTCAGTGCACCCTCTTTTGCTCTCTCAACCACATTCTTTTTATTACCACACTTCTCTCTTACCCTTTCATTACTTACTCGATCAAACCACCTCACACCACATATTGTCCTCAAACATCTCATTTCCAACACATCCACCCTCCTCCGCACAACCCTATCTATAGCCCACGCCTCGCAACCATATAACATTGTTGGAACCACTATTCCTTCAAACATACCCATTTTTGCTTTCCGAGATAATGTTCTTGCCTTTCACACATTCTTCAATGCTCCCAGAACCTTCGCCCCCTCCTCCACCCTGTGACTCGCTTCCGCTTCCATGGTTCCATCCGCTGCTAAATCTGCTCCCAGATATGTAAAACACTTCACTTCCTCCAGTTTTTCTCCATTCAAACTTACCTCCCAGTCGACTTGTCCCTCAACCCTACTGTCCCTAATAACCTTGCTGTTATTCACATTTACTCTCAGCTTTCTTCTTTCACACACTTTACGGTAACTTCCACTTCTCTAGCTCCCTCATGATGTCGCTAGCTTCTCTCTCTCTCTTCTGCTGGTAGTATTTATGTCTGCTCTGCCTCCTGTGAGCTTTCTCCCCCAGCGTGTCAATGGCCACTAAGGTTTCAACCCGCATGTGCGCGCACGAGACCATCTGCTGCTTCCTGTGTGAAGACCAACCACACGAGGATAGACCGTTGTGGAAAATTTCTTCTCTGTTCGAGCAGCAGAGTTAAGTTATCATCTTCCTTTCCCCTCTTGATCTTTCGCCTTGCGCTCTATCGCCTCTCCACCTTTAAGAATCATGTCTACAATAAAAGAAGAAAAAAAAACCTAAGGAATTCTCGGTGTAATTTCTTGTGTGTTATCGTATTCCTCGTTTACCATTCGAACTAGGTTGCCAGAGACGGAGAATATTTTACCATGTACAGTGCTCTCTCTCTCTCTCTCTCTCTCTCTCTCTCTCTCTCTCTCTCTCTCTCTATGGAATTCCTTAGGAGTTAACAGCAACAGCAGGGTTTCCATCATTGATTGTCTCTTATAATTAATTCATCCATCTAATTACTGTGGTAGACCGAGGAAGTAGGCCAGTGTACAGCCCTCCCTCACCCCACTCCCGACCTCTGAATCCCCCAGGGACGCTCTCTCTCTCTCTCTCTCTCTCTCTCTCTCTCTCTCTCTCTCTCTCTCTCTCACCGCGCAACACAAACACAGGCCTGTTGTCTTCCTCTCCCCCGCAACACGAGAGAGAGAGAGAGAGAGAGAGAGAGAGAGAGAGAGAGAGAGAGAGAGAGAGAGAGAGAGAGAGAAACCTCCCTCCTCCGTCTTCCTCTTTCGCTATCTCTTCCCTTCTCATTCCTCCTTACGCCCCCTCCTCCTCCTCCTCTTGCTGTGCTCTCTCTCTCTCTCTCTCTCTCTCTCTCTCTCTCTCTCTCTCTCTCTCTCTCTCTCTCTCAGCTTAGTACACTGGAACCAGGTCACTCCCCCAAAAAAAAAACAGAATAAAAGATCGGCAACACCGCTGCATCTAAGCTAAGAATAGCCCTGTTCGCGGATGCACTCCTAAGTCTTAAAAAGCCAGCTAGTTCGGATTTACTATGGAAATTCCAGTGTGGTATGTAATATATATATATATATATATATATATATATATATATATATATATATATATATATATATATATATATATAAAATCTTCGCCTCGCAGCAAAAGATAAAATCTTAGTATAAGAAACCGAGACAGGAACTCAATCCGGAAAAGGCACAGAAAACGCGGAGACAGTCTGCAAGAGGTGGAAAAAAAAGGAAAAATGATATAGAAAACGTAGAGTGTAGGAGTTCGAGAACTTTCTGGATGTCGCTTCGGTCTTTGGTTTAAGCTCTTGCCAAGTACAGCATCTTCGACTTTTATATCCGACATTCCTTTTCTTCCCCTTTTATGTATATATATATATTTTTCTTTTCTCTCTCTGTACGTTTTCCTTTCGCCCTGTGTGGGGAGGAATATCTGCAGTGTGTATATATGGAACTTGTGTATATATCTCTCTCCCGCTTCTGATATTAGGTTGAGAGATAAACTATATATAAATGTGTTTCGTTTAGGGTCCAAGTTAAGTTTAGCGCGCACACACACACACACACACACACACACACAAAATGTTATATAGATTTGGCTGAAATGATATCAGTTCTGGTCAGGTCACACGGTGTTGGGTCAGTTCGGTTCGTATGGTTCATTGGGTCAGTTCGGTTCGTATGGTGTTGGTTCATTGATTCAGTTCGAGTCGTATGGTGTTTGTTCATTGTTTGTTACATCATACAGTGTTGGTTCATTGGTTCACTTTGGTTCGTATAGTGTTGGTTCATTGGTTCAGTTCGATTCGCACGGTGTTCGTTCTCTGGTTTTTACGTCATACAGTGTAGGTTCATTGGTTCAGTTCAGTTCGTATAGTGTTGGTTCATTGGTTCAGTTCGATTCATTTGGTGTTGATTCAGTTCATTTGGTGTTGATTCTGGTTCAGTTCATATCATGTGGTGTTGGTTCATTTCGGTTAGTATGGTAACGGTTCTCTTTTCTTCGTACGGCATCGGTGCAGTTCTGTTTCTACAGTATCGGTTCAGTTCTCTTCATACTGTATCGGTTCTGTTCATATGGCATCGGTCCTGTTGGGTTCATGATATCGGATCGGTTCATATAACACTGGTCCAGTTCATTTCGGTACTTACATAACTGGTTCGCTTTCGATTTGACGCGGTGACTGAAACCGTTTGTATATCCTTAATCAAGAGGGTTCGAATCTGTTTCACGGAGAATTGGAACCCATTCCTGGACCTCTATCAAAAACCTACATCAGAGCGCTTCAGAGTGCTCAACCCCCGTCTCTGTTTCCACTCGATGGGACCCAGTCACTCATGCCATTAACCTGCCTTTGTTCCGCGAAGGAAAGATTGAAATCAGGGGTTTTCTTTTTTTCTTCTTCTTTTTTAACTCTTGTAGTTGGGAAGTCGATATTGTGGATAAAACTGCAGGTATTTCGTCCAAGAATTTTTTTTTTTCTCCCTTTTTATTTAAGACTATAACAGTGTTTTGCATTTTCCTATTGGCGATTGTTTAAGTAAGCTACTTAATATTTTTTCTAGTTTTTGATACTGATTCTTTATTCCCTGTTCTTTTCCTTGTAGGTATTTCCACAGTAATGCCACATGCATCCATTAGATGTACTTGAAAACAATATATTATATATATATATATATATATATATATATATATATATATATATATATATATATATATATATATATATATTCCCAGTATACAACAAATTATATAATATCTTCAATTAGAATAATTTTTCTAATTACTTCCCTCCCACGAGGGATATATAATTCATAAAACATTTTGCCTCTTTGATCATGTGTGAGCCACTCCAATTCATCTTCTATTTTGGGCCGTAACTCAGGGAATAAGACCATAATTTAGTTTGAGTGTAGGTGAAGTAAAGGCATTTAATGAAACCTGGACCTTCTGTTATTACCTTTAGGACTTCTACACCTCCTTCCCTCACCATGCAACCCACATCCTGCTTGTAGATGGGATATTTCTCGAAGACTCGAGTGCATTTCTCTAAGAACGACAATTATACATACAGTTATAATACTCTCATACATACAAGTATACAGACGTTGATATGTGTATCTTTAGCTAGAGGTGGAATTCCAAGATACACAGGATATGTCTATAAGAATTGGTGTTGTATGCCTGTGTGTGTGTGTGTGTGTGTGTGTGTGTGTGTGTGTGTGTGTATGTGTGTGTGTGTCTGTGTGTGGAAGGTTTCGGCCGGACTTGAATCTAACAAAGTGATGGCACGGATGGTGTGAAGATGATGGCGTAAGAAAGAAAAGTTTAGTGACTTAGGAAAGACAAGGGTATTGAGAAAAGGGGGGGTAATAAAGATAAGGGGGGGGGAGGGCGGTATAGATGTAGTGAAGATGTATTCTTGTAAAGATGAGAGTGTAGTGAAGATGAGAGTGTAGTGAAGGTGTAGGTTAGTGAAGATGAGAGTGTGGTGAAGATAACCTTTTTTCACATCCCCCCTCCCCCCCAAATCTCCTCCACTCACCCTACCCGTAGTAATCCAAGCTAGGTGCACGGCCGGCCGAAGGAACCTGTGAATGTTAACAGACAAAACTCTACGGCGAAATAATTGTGTAACATTATAACGCGTCGGTGGTTATAATGATGATTAGGAGCAATGTATTATATTCCACGATATTAAATGATTAGGAGCAATGTATTATATTTCACTATATTAAATGATTAGGAGCAATGTATTATATTCCACGATATTAAATAAATAGCTTTGGTGGCGAGGGGGGGGGGGGATGTGGTGTTTACTTAACTAGAAATAGGAGAAACATTAAAGAAAAAAGTCAAAAGAAGCTATGAAGATTTATGTAGGTTTATGTATAAATTTTGATAATGACGTCGAAATATTACCAGTCACAACCGTGATTGGCTAGTCACACCTCTGATTGGCCATCGCATCCATGATTGGGGGCAGCCCGCCAAGCCGACAAATGTAAACAGACAGACGACACGGTGAGTGGCTGTTCGCGCCACCGTCCAATCTCACTCACAACCAGCTGTTTCATCCAGCCTCGCAGCTGCAGGCCAGAATATTATTGTTGGTGTATTTTGTGCTATAAATCATCTAGGCTGCCGGGAGAGAGAGAGAGAGAGAGAGAGAGAGAGAGAGAGAGAGAGAGAGAGAGAGAGAGAGAGAGAGAGAGAGAATGGGACACCAGAGGACCAGGAAGAATTTACAGCAAGAGTTTTAAAAAAAAGCAGCAGACTCTCAGAACAGGTCACGCGGGTCGCACAGGTCACACAGGTCATACAGGTCACACAGGTCACCGACGTCACACAGGTCACTTATGTCACACAGGTCACGCAGGTCGGGAGAGAAACGGTAAAAAGAAATCCCGTAAGTCCACGGAAGTGGTTTTCTTGCCACGGATACGCCGTAAAACTGGCTTTTTACCAGTTCCAGTTAGGGCAGTCAGCCAGTTTAGCTGCTGTACAGCATGGCCTAAAACTAGTTTGACCTCCTGCGGGTATAGGGGGGGGAGGGAAAGAAGGTGAGCATAACAGGTTAGAAATAAAGCTTTAAAACTGGTTTTCAGTTGACGGACCTGGTCTCAAACTGGTTTACTACCCGTGGATACAGAATAAAACTGGCTTACCAGCTATAAGTCTCGACGTAAAATTGGTTCACTATCCTTACAAGTGGAATGAAACTGGTTTATCAGCTAGGCACAGGCTTAAAACTGGCTTAGCAGCCAGTGATGCAACAGAATTAACATAATATATATATATATATATATATATAGGTTTGTAGGATCATTTTAACGAAATTTGATTAGACCAAAAGAGAATATAAAAGCTGTAGAGAAGAGTGAATATTAAACCACTGGCCATATCTAGCAGGTTGGAACTAGTTTACAGAAGGTATACCAAAAGTTGACAACAAGCAGGTAAAGCCAGGTAAACCAGAATACCTGCACTGCTTTAGAATGTCGTGGTTTAATATCCGGGGGGGAATTGAGGTTGAGGAAATGGCTGAAATACGGTGAATCGACCTGTGAGATAGAGAGAGAGAGAGAGAAAGAGAGAGAGAAAGAGAGAGAGAGAGAGAGAGAGAGAGAGAGAGAGAGAGAGAGAGAGAGAGAGAAATTGCTTCGTTGTTCCGTATCATTTAAAAAAAGAAAAAAAAGATGACAGCATTTGGCCAGGTCGCTTTGAAAGGTACGCCAAAATTCCTCATTTCACCATTTCTCCTCTGGTGACAGTCTGCTTTTGAGTCGGTGGCTCAGATCTGAGGGTTGCAAAGTCTTGAAGGAAGGGTTCGAGAGATGAGAGAGAGAGAGAGAGAGAGAGAGAGAGAGAGAGAGAGAGAGAGAGAGAGAGAGAGAGAGAGAGAGAGTGGAAGACTTGTGCGATGTATCTCGAAAAGATTAGGGGAAAAGAAAACGTCGAGTCTTGACCCTTGAGATAAGAGAGAGAGACCGGAGAGAGAGAGAGAGAGATAATCTTTAAGAGAGACGTGAGAGATATCTATAAAGGGTGGTTTTTTTTTTTTTACAACGACGGGACGAATTTGAGTGTAAGGGGATAATATAGAGAAAGACCATCGAGAGATGGTCTAGAACGGCTTTTAAATAGTCGAGCCTTCTAACCTACGAGACGATTTCAAGAGTTCGGACAGAGAGAGAGAGAGAGAGAGAGAGAGAGAGAGAGAGAGAGAGAGAGAGAGAGAGAGAGAGAGAGAGAGAGAGTCCTCCTCCTGGAAGCTGGCCGGGAATCGCCTACGACGAATACTTCCCACAGAACAACATCAAAAGCGCCTTCAGTCTTGTGTGTATCTTTCCAGTCCGATTTCCCCCGACTTCGCCCTGGAATGGACTGTCCTCCAGAAGGCAACATCTTAGCGACTCATTTATCTCGTCGAGAGACTGGAGAGCAGCAGCAGCTTGTTGTTGTTGTAGTTGGCGGCGAAGGAGGAAGGAAGGAAGGAGGAGAGGAAGGGGTGTGTGTGTGTGTGTGTGTGTAAAAAAGACTGAAGAGGGACTGTGGGACACAACATTTGTAAATGGAGTGCACCTGGGGAGTTGTGTGGTCATATATCAGGACGTGATCTCCATGTTCATTAGTGAGTCGTGGTTGTGATGGTACGTGTGTGTGTGTTTGTGTGTGTGTGTGTGTGTGTGTATATATGTGTGTGTGTGTGTGTGTGTGTGTGTGTGTGTGTGTGTGTGAATTTGTACATTACAGGAGGAAGTTATTACACTCTCGTGGGGGGAGACTCACATCTCTCTTAAACTTTCTCTACTATCATGCAACTTTTTGAACTTCTGTACACCATCTGCATTTATGATTTCATCTTTCATTTCATTCTGTTCAACTACCCTCATTCCATACGAATACTTCTCTTAAATCTTTTCTAAAGAAAAAAAAAACTTTCTTACTTGGTTTTCATGTTATAACCTCTGGTTGTTTAGTCCCTGCATCATCTCCCACAACTCTTCATTGTTGACCTCGTTAAAATATAGTTTAAAAACTTAAAAGGATGTAATTAAGTCGGTCTTTTACTCTTTTCTCTTCCACGTTTAACTAACGTAAATTCCTATGTTTCCCTGTAATTCAGTTCTATCTTAATTCGGTTTCCTTCTTTGTTGCCTTCCCCTGCACCTTCTCTATCAGCTCTTTGTATTTGTTCAGGTGCGGTGACCAGTTTGAGAAGCATTATCTAATTTTGGCTTTAAAGTAGGAAATAAGCACCTTGCTCAATATTTCCTTATCTATCTACTTGTAAACTATTCTGATATTTGCCAGCCCAGCAGACAGACAGACAGACAGACAGTTGGTCTCCTTAACTTTTCTCCTAAAGTGGGACTCTGGCCACAGTTTAGGGACGATTTTCACTCCCAAGTTTCTCTCGCAGATCCCTACAGCTTACGTCTTGCCAGATAACATTCATATCGAAGTCTTGTGGTTCACTGTGACCCATCCTCATGACTTTACAGTCTCTCGTGTTAGAATTTCATCGACCGCTTATAAGATGAATTTCTTTTTTTTTTTTCGGGGGGGGGGGGGGGGGGGGGGGGGGGGGGGGGTCCGTTATGGTCCACACGTATGTTGATGTAATCCTTTTCGCTTCCCACTTTCCCTCAAGACTTTGGCATCATCTGCCAACATATTCAGGTCGGAGTACAATCTTTTATGGCGAGTCAGTTCCAAAGATCAAGAAGAGCAATGGTTCCTGTGGGCACATAACTGGTGACCTGAACCCATTTCTTTTTTCTTTTTGTGAAGTCTCCTCCGTCATGTGTCCTTTGTTTCAGTTCACAAAGATGATGTCAAAGGAATTCAAACAGCACCAGACCACTGGGTCCTTTCGCTTATCAATGGAACTGGATCCTGAACATGAGCTGTGTCTTTGATC